>NC_056728.1:119468445-119495945 GCF_019279795.1 Protopterus annectens | reverse complement strand
AATATACTAAGATTACTACTCTTGGTTTTCCGATACATTTTTGTCTCTGGCTGCAATCACACTTGTAAGATAAAATCTTTATGGCCTAAACTAATCCATTTAATTTTTAACCTATTTTTCAAAATTAGCTGGAATGAGATTAACCTCTTCCCTTCCAGAACTCACTCTTAAAACATATACATTTAATCAGTTAAAATAATACTGTCTGACATATATGTACATCTCTTTTCTGTCCAGCAGGACCTACTGTTGATGTACTTTTAAGACGAGCAACTTTACAAATACATTTTTAACACAAGCATCTGTACAACTCAGTGTGATAGTCAAATAACATAAAATTATTTAGAAAACCACAGCTAGCTATTCTGGCATAAGTTACACATGCACTGCCCTACTCTCCCTGGCAAAGATGGCACCACCTCGTATCATCACAGGTTCAACAAGTGTGACAGTTTCCTCCATCTGTCTGAAACCTACATCATTTGGACTGACTGAACCACTGCCTTACAATATCCAAACAGAGAGAACAGACAACTACTGTAGAGCCTGCCTTGTAGAAGGTTATGGAGATATACAACATTGTCTTTCCAGAAACTTCTATAGGGTGTTTTTTTTTTCTGCAGCTCTTTAACCACTGCCCCCTTCCCTTTTCTGAAGAATCACATGATCACATGAACATCATTTAGCTGGACTCCTCCATAAACCATAGCACAGAGAAGCCCAGTTACACCATTACATATCTCTCAACTTCTTAGTGCAAGAAATCTGGGCAATAATGAAAAATACTAGACTACAAATTGTGTCTTTGCATGGCAATTAAAATGTTACAACAGTGGCATAGTTGGACAGCTGCTACCCTAACACACTACTCACATATGCAAAAAAAAAAAAAAAAAAAAATACTGTAAAAGTACTGACTACTAAGTCAAGAATGAAGCTAAAAGATAATATGAATTTTGTATTGCATTGCATTTTACCTTCTGTGATAAGAACTACTACTGCTTGGTGTCCTTGTAAAGTTCAGTGAGACATATGCTAATTTGTCCTTGGTCTTTAACCTGGCACTTTGATGAAATGTATTTATACACTTTCGGAAGTCTGTGTAATACACTTGGAGGTAAGCAGTTGACAGCTATGCCTTAAGTCTTCTTTGAAGACAGACCAGTAGCTTAGCAGCACTAACTTGCTCAACAACCTATAATACATAAATTCCTGTCCCCTCCCTAATCTGTTTTATGGCAAGTTATTAAAGAAAACAAATATTTGCTGGAAACACTAATTATTTTTCACAGCAAATGGTCTTGCATATGATTCGTATGAATGTAATTTAATGAGCAAATGCATGTGTGATGACATGAGGCATTGACAGCTATGCCAGGAGAAGTATGGCAGTTGATGTTTAACATATGCCAGCATAGCTAGCTGGAGTTTTAGAAAGAATTATATGTCATTCGTATATCAAACTGATTTGTATGGGCGCCTGTGTTGAAAATGCATTTGTAAAGCTGCTCGTGTTAAACATTTACCCACAGTGGGTCCTGCTGCACAGAAAAGAAATATACCTATATGTCAGACTGTATTGTAACTGTTGAGATGAATATACTCTAATAGAGGATATTAGAAGAGAAGAGGTTAATTTCAGTACAGCTAACTTTGAAAAATAGTCTGAAATTAAATTACCTGGTTTAAGCCATAAAGACTGTATCTTACAGTTCTGACTGCAGCCAGACAATAAAAAATGTAATCCTACTGTTTTGTCCTTAGGGGTGACCTATAGCTTCCAGATGTTATAGCACATCTTAGCCAAGCACTGTGTGTGTATGGTAATACATATGTGCAAGATTCTGGCTCAGTTTCTAGTAAAGGGGGAGTGTGGGAACCAGAAGTCAAGTGACCACATTATGTGATTTTTGTAATCCAGCATGAAATGATGTTTTAATACTAGAAGTCTCAGGGCAGTCTGTTTGTGAAACCTGACAAAGAAGGACCTCTCACCCACGTCATCTTGCCTTGCTCAAGCAAGTGAACTAGGGGGCAGTAATTCTTTAGATCAGTCAGGAAAATATAGTGAGATTAGTTAAGAATTGTTTTTCTGTATATGTGTGAACTTTTCCATCTGAGCTATTTTTAATAGGTTCATAGGTTCATACTAGGCTATCTGCCCTAAGGCATTTATAAGCCTAGCCCAAAGTTTTGTGGCTTACGCCACCCTTTATGTTAAAAAATAGTGCCCATTAGTTTGTTTTGCCTCTGTCCAGCAGTGACACAGAGATGATTCCCAGGGTAAACCTACAATCTGCCATCCACCGGTCAAGATTTCTCTTGAACAGAACCAGCGAGGTGCTCTGCCTCACATGGACCGGGATTTTATTCCACAGCATAGGGAGTCTCTGGGTGACAAATCTATCCCTCCAGCATGTCCTATTTATATCCGTGCTAAGGTTTAAGTCGCTTGCTCTAGTGGATCTGGTAGATTTGGATTTTTTGAGGTGGAGCATGTCCATTAATTCCGGGTTGGACATGGCCTTGTATGTCAGGCACAGGTCACCTCTGAGCAGATGGTATGCGACTGAACAGAGCTGGAGTTTCTTCAGTCTGGCAGCATGACAGATTTTGGAGTCCCTTTATCCTTTTGGTGAGGAACTTTTGGGGTCTCTCCAATTGCTGCAGGTGTCGGGTGAGATACATCCCGAATGGGGCATTGTACTCGATCATTGGTCTGATAAGTGAAGAGTACAGGGGAACAATGACCTCACATGATCTGGATGTGAATCCCTTCATGATCAGGTGGGCGATGTAGAAGGTCTTTCTAACCACTTTAGCAATGTGAGTGTCAAAAGAAAGGCCACTCTCAACCTGGGTCCCCAGGTCCCAATAACCTCTTCTGCGCTTACTGGATTGCCACCTATATGGTGGCTTGGGGTTACCTTATTTTTCCCGAAGGGTATGACTATACATTTTTTGACATTTAACTTCAGGCCATGGCTCTGGCACCAGCTATCAGTTTCCGTGAGACCCCTCTGAAGGATATCTGTGTCCGATGTACTTTCCACTATGGCGCCCAGTTTACAGTCATCTGCAAACTTTGTCAGCCATAGTCCTCCTATGTTTGCCTGTACTTCTGAGAAGTAGTTGCCGAAGAACAGGGGGCCAAGGACTGAGCCCTGTGGGACACCACTTGTGACCGGCTTGGAGTGTGACATGGCGCCAGCAACTCTAACCCTGTGGGTTCTGTCCTTTAGCCAGTTTGCAACCCATCTTGTGACATATGGGTTTACATTTAAGCTGGTAAGTTTCTCTATAATACCCAAGTGGGGTATTGTGTCGAAAGCTTTTGCAAGGTCAAGGTAGGCTGTATGGACTGCCTTTCCCTCATCAATGGCCTTGGTGACTGTTTCGAAGAAGTCAGCCAAGTTCAAAAGGCATGATCTGCCCTTGACAAAGCCAAACTGGGTCGGGTCCAATGTCTGCAAGTCCCCTATGTCTTTGTTTATGAGTTCCATTATGATCCTCTCCATAGCTTTGCAGACCAGGCTTGTTAAGCTTATGGGGCGGTAATTACCAGGGTCCGTAGAGGCACCGCCTTTGTGGAGTGGGACCACAGTTGCTGTACGCCACTCATTGGGCACGTATCCTGTGGTAAGGCTAAGATTAAACAGCTGCCTTATGTGTGGGTTTAGTTCCTCATTGAGTTCGTGTAGCACACAGCCGGGGACACCATCCGGTCCCATTGATGCTGTGTTTTTAGCTTTAGAGAGAGCAGCTTTCACCTGCGCATTTGAGATGTCTGGGAGGCTACACTCCGCTGGGATAGTTATCTCTCCTTTAGGGGAGAGGGGTGAAGTTTGCACTGAACCTGTCTGCCAGTATGTTGGCAATGTCTGTGGGTTCAGTGATTTTTGTATCATTTTGGACTAATTCTGAGCATATCTGGGAGTTTCCACCCAGGTTTCTAACATAGCTGAAGAAGGCCTTATGATTGTCTTTTGAATCTATGGCAATTTTTCTCTCAAAGTTGGCCTTGGATGACTTTATGAGTGCTCGTATTTTTTTACTAATAATGATCAAGGGTGTCTTCTCTTTTATGGATTTTGCTCTATCATGTAACAGCTTTCTCCTCTTATTGTAAAGTTTGTTTATGGCTGGGGTCCACCAGACTGGACGTTTGCCCTTGGTGGAAAGAGTCTTGGTTTTATTAGGGATTGCCTGATCCATGCAGTCCTGGAGGTGTTCGTAGAAGGCATTTGTAAGGGCTTCCGCAGCTTGGGTTGTGGTTTCCACTGGCTCGGGGGCTTGAAGGATTCCACACCAGTCTTGAGTAGTGTGAAGTTTGCTTTAGAGAAGTTCTTTACTGTGGTCTTTTTTGTTTGGGGTGGGGGCGGGATGTGGATTTCCAGTGAGATTAGTTTATGATCTGATCTCACCAATGAGGGATATACTTCCGGTGTGGAGCATTTTGTCCCCATGTTTGTGATGATGAGATCTAGTATATTTTCTCCTCTTGTGGGAATGGTGACTAGTTGTTCCATGGCATTTGAATTTATGAACTCCAGGAACCTTTGGGCTAGAAAGTTGGGGCTTGAGTAATGTTCCCAGTCTATATTCGGGTAGTTGAAGTCACCCAATATAATGGTGTTTGGAGATACAATATTTTCTGTGAATGAAACTCTGGTGTTTACTGTAAATAGATATTTAGTGTTTTCATGTTTATGTTATTTATTATTAAATATATTTAAACTTTTCATTGTGGTTGGACTTTTAGAGAATATTTTAACCTTTGAGAGTACTTATATTTATTTGGTAACACTGTGCCTGCTTCTGAAAACATTGCTGCATTGGTCAAACACTACCATTTGTATTATTATTAATTTTATGAAGTACACTTGGATTCCCTGATAACAGCCTTAGAATAGCTGGGTTTGGAGTAATCTGGTGGCAATATCTACCTTACAGTCTGGGCAGAGGGGGCAAAGCTGGTAAATCTATGCCTGTCTTTTCCAGGTGTGTGTGTGTGTGTGAGAGAGAGAGAGTGAGTGTGTGAATGAGTGAAAATCAAATCTCAAAGAGTGTGTGTGTCAGCTACTTGGAGCAGGAACATAAAGCACTAGTTTCACAGAAAGGGTGGGGAAGGACTTGGCTTGGAATGCTCAGCTGAGGACTAAACTCTACAGCCGTGTCAGTGGAGAGTCTTATTTGGGGCCTGGAGAGGGAAAACCAGCCCCAGGACAGAGTGTGATATTTGTCTGATCTTAAGGGAAATTGTGCCTGGAGCAGAGAGCTGCATCTGCAAATACTGTGTGTATCTATCTTTGTTCTAAGTGAACATCCTCACTGGTGTCAGTGGTGAGGACTGACACTCCTTGATTACTGGCTCAAAGCAGGGATGTCTCAGCATGTATAACTATGAATCAATTCAGTGCCTCTCTTCTGAGACTAAATAAGTGTTCCTTTATTAAAGGAACAAGTATGTAATCTCAGAAGAGACAAGCAGAAGAGATTCAAGGGAATGTACAGTGCTCCAAACCTGGTACACTCTCAACTGTATCGCTTTGGTGGAATTTCTTAAAGCCCTGCATAAGAAAAAAAATATCTCAGGGTCTCTGAACACTGCTGCTGTTCACTCACTTGTGAATTGCTGGAATAGGATGATATGCATGATCAATCAACTCTGCACTTTCTTAAGTCATACTACTAGGTGTTAGTGATGAGCAAAAATTTAAATGACTTTTCTCCAACACTTTATCATCTCCACGGCCTGTCACCAAAAGTTCCTTCAATGAACTACAATCACAGATGAAGTTGGAGGAGCAATTAAGGATTGCTACACTCTCAACTGTATCACTTTGGTGGAATTTCTTAAAGCCCTGCATAAGAAAAAAAATTATCTCAGGGTCTCTGAACACTGCTGCTGTTCACTCACTTGTGAATTGCTGGAATAGGATGATATGCATGAATTGCTGGAATAGGATGATATGCATGATCAATCAACTCTGCACTTTCTTAAGTCATACAACTAGGTGTTAGTGATAAGCAAAAATTTAAATGACTTTTCTCCAACACTGAATCATCTCCACGGCCTGTCACCAAAAGTCCCTTCAATGAACTACAATCACAGATGAAGTTGGAGGAGCAATTAAGGATTGCTGAATATGTCATCTGACTGCAACCTCCAATCGCTTCTCAAATGCATTATTCACGAAACACTGTGTATTGGTAAGTTGAAATGGAAAAAATGTACCATTATGGCAGTACATTTTCCCATTTCAACAAAAGAAGAGTGCATTTCTTTTTTTTTTTTTATTTCACCATTACACAATGGCTTTAAAAGGGGGGGGGGCTGTGCGCCCGGGCCTAAATCCGCCAATGGTATTGGTAGTTAAAATCCACCATAAGCATTGTATTTTTATTTTAAATGAGCATGGGTCTGACCATCTGTTAAGCTATGGAAAGTCAAAAGGAAACAAATGTTGATCCTACATGGTATAACAAAATAATCAAGTAATAAAGATGTATAAACTAGGAAAGAGTCCTGAAATATATGGAGGGAAAGAACAACCCAGAAAGAAAATCCCTGCATTAAAATTTATAGGGTCTATATCATATGAGCAAATCCCAAAAATTGCAAACGCTCATAATATCGAAAGTACCAGACCTCGAACTTCCTATTGTGGAGGGCTGCACCCCCCAGACCCACCGCTAAATATATATTCCAACTCCAAGATTGCACTACAGTGAGGAAAGGACAAATATCCCATTCTTCACTGTACCACGATCTCAGAAAAAGCACTTCAAGGTCCGGTACATTTGATATTATGATCGTTCACAATTTGTGCGATTCGCTCAAATGATATAGACCCAAATTTATAAGCATCTTCACTAGGAAGCTTTCTGGAAGCAACTAAAACTTCTAAACTTGGTACATAACATCCAACAGAAGAACTGCTAATCAAAATAATGAATACAAAATGAAACAGGCTCTGAGCTGAAGACAGGCGGTAAAGCAATTTTCATTCAGACAAGAACAGGAGGGTTCAGACAGAGCTTCCAAGGCATTACTGGGCTACTGGAATAAATACAAGGTCTGGTCAATTTAAATATTGCCGTTGCACAGGGAATCAATGAAAAGGAGGCAAAGCAAAAGTAAATGGTGCTACACAGTACAGGCAGAACAGTAAACCCAGTTCCCTCTTCCCCCTACCCCACAGAAAACAGTTTTAAAGTGCAGCATTGTTTTTTTATACTGCAAAATGATTTGATTACAAGCTAGCTAGAACCAATGCACAAATCAGGGTTGAAGGAAGACATGGTCAAATTCAGACCTCAGAAACTCCCAACTGCTTAAGGAATGGTAGAAACGAGTCAGAAATCTGAAACAAATATCCTTGTTGTCAATACAAAAATAAAAGGTGAAAGCATCAAAGCGAAGATGCTGAGCAGCACCCTAAACAGTGTGGCAGGGACAACCCCACAATTTGTAATGCTCCTGTACCCTAAAAGATTGGAGGAAGGTTAAGTATAGAAGAGAATCTGGGACATTTTGAAATCATAAATATTTTGAGTGGAGTACAAAGGAGAGAGATTCATACACAGTACAATAATTAAATGTTAAGGGAACCATTCATGAGAGTGTGGGAAAATCCAGCACTGGGTCATGTCAATGACTACAGTCACATCTGACAAAGATCTTAAAAGAGGAGAAGAAATTCCAAAATACTGCTATCTTTACTAAAAATGAAAGTTCAAGACCAAGCGAGGCAACTCCTACACATTTCATATACATTTATATGCAAGTTTTAAACATCTTTACTAAATCACCATTTACACTTAATTCAATAAAGGCGTTTGGGGAAAAAAAAGTATCACTTGTGACAAAGGCAAATTTACATTCATATAAGAGTAAACACAGTATAATTAACATAACAGACATTTTACTTCATATACTTCACATATATTGCTATATACCATATAATCTAAGCAACATTACATAATTATTCAATTCCTGCTTTTTCTCCATCAATCAAGAAATATCTTTACTAAACCATCACTTTCTACACAGGCAATCATAAGTTTATATAAATGGAAACAAACCCCACCACCACAATCCTAGTTGCATGAATTTTGCATCACAGACCATACTGACACACTCCCAATTGCAAACATTATACATTGTAATCTACCCAATCTTCTTCGGTCAAAACCTTACATAGCTCATTTAAGTTCTGCCACCTTTTAAACCTCATTACTCCCTTGTATGCATTGTTGCCACAATTCCCATTTTTTCCTATGTAGTTTGCTTCTACCCTTTTCTAAAAGATCTCAGTTCCAGTTTTCTCTCTGTTAGTATATTGACTACTTCTAGTATAGTTAGTTTAGATTTTGACTTACATTTTCTAGTAACTTCTTTTCTGGCAGACACCATTAGACGACACAGCAAGGCATCACCATATCTAGGCAATTCCAACTCTGTACCATAGCTCAGAAAAATCATCTCCTTCATCCGACCAATCTACCCACCCAGCATCTCTGACAGTGCATTCTGCAGGGAATCCTTAAAGTCTGCCATTTCACCGCACTCCCAGAAAATATGTTCCCAATTACTTCTTTCTTCACCATCACACCTCCAACATTTGCTATCTGCCTGAGGAAAACATTTCTATGCAAACATTTCAAGCAAATATCCTAAATCTTCTAGATTTTGATGCATATTTGGAAGATATACATATATCCTCCCAATGTTTCATTGTGAATTGCTTATCCAGTCTCTTTTCCTAATCCTTTATAACCTCCCCTGATTGATTCTTACAGTTATCATGTATGATTCTTATAGTTATCATGCAATATTTTATATATTCTATTAATTATTCCTTTTTAATGGCAGCTTCTGGTCTAGATTCTACTAAAAACTTTACCAGTGCTGGTCTTTTGTTTAGGACCCCCCAATTTCTTTCTCTTCGCCTATACTCTCGATATCAATCCCTGATTGGGAAGGCAATCTCTAAACTGCAGTCCAAATAAATTCTTGCATCTTCCTATTCTATCATCTTTCCCTCTCTAGTTATTCATTCCCAATACCTGATCCCTTTGCTAGTTTTCTCCAATAAATTCCAGCCCCCTCTTGCCTACTGTCTACATCTCTCCAATAAATTCCAGTCCCCTCTTGCCTACTGTCTACATCTCTCCAATAAATTCCAGCCCCCTCTTGCCTACTGTCTACATCTCTAACTGCAATCCTCCCTACTGACAGAATCTCCTTTTTCCAATCTCGTGTTGGCTTAGTTGTTAGAATATTTTCTGCCACTTCATGGATATAATACAGTATTCTGTATGATCAATGTTATTCTCCTTAAAGGCCTGCATCCAAAATCCCAGTCTCTCCTTGTTTCTTGAGCTTCCCCCGTTTCATCATCATCCTTTTCCACTTTGAAATATACTTTTCTGGTTGAGCAATATAAATAAGAGTCTTAACTGTGTAGCTCTGAAATACCCCTTCAAATTGGGTAAACCCAATCTGCCCTGTTGTACCAGAAGAATCAGCTTATCCCACTAGACTCTTGCGATCGTCCCTGCCCAGCTAAAGTCAGACTGTTGCCATCTTCCCTTCCTAGCTAAACTCAGACTGTTGCCATCTTCCTTTCCCAGCTAAAGTCAGACTGTTGCCATCTTCCTTTCCCAGCTAAAGTCATTCAGTTCTTTATTAATTTTCATCCACTACTTCTCCTCTGGATGATAAAAATATGCCTGACTAAACAGACTAAAAACATTTTAACTGCTGTATCTTAATATCCATATAATGAAGCTTCCATATTCTCAGTTTTTGTATTATCTTTTGTTTAGTCTCTTTCCACATATCCTTAGCTGTCACAACAGAATCATTTTAATCCATACTCCTAAATACTTCATTTTATGTCCCCATAAATATGGATATTCCTGAACTAGTATGCGAGTACATAATTTACCTCTATTGCCTTTGTTTTAGCTTCATTCATTTTGCATGCCAAAAAGATCTGAAATTCAAAATGTTTCACAACATTGTAATGTCTCTTTCTGGTTTTGTCAGGTATAAAATATCATCTGCAAATAAAGCCACTTGACTACCATACCAATTATATCCTTGAATTTCTGAGTCCCTTATTTTCTTTGCCAATGGTTCTAAACATAATGCAAACAATAAAGGGGAAAGAGGACACCCCTGCCTGGTTCCTCTGCTCAAGTAGAAATGATCAGAGAGGACACCACCCACTTTAATTTTCATCTCTGATCCCCTCATATATCCTCCTAATCACCCTTACAATATTTTCAGGAAATGCAAATGCTTCCCTTGCCCTACTCAAAGTCCCTCTCTGCATCAACATCACTAATAACAATGGTATTTTCTTACATTCTGCTTCCCTGTGGATCGTCAATGTTTTGTTAATGTTGACTGTTTGTCTCCCCTCCACATAACACTGACCCATATGTATCAATTTTGACATTACTTTTTCCATTCTTCTACCCATCATGGTTTAGCATTGAAATGAGCCTCTATGAAGCTAGGTCTGATGCATCTTTACCCTCTTTAGGTATTACAGATAACACTGCTTTCTTCTAGGATGTTGGTACTTCTCCTCCTCTTAAAATACTGTTAAACAAAACCTTCCAGATCTTTATCAATTTTTCTTTCTATCTTCCAAAGTTTCACAGGACTACCATCTATTCCTAGGGACCTTCCTGTAGATTGATTATACATTACAATTTTATCTCATCTCCACAACTTACACTTACATTAACAGAAAATAAAATCATAGTGAATTTCATTAATTTTCATGTAGTATACATATACATTTTATTTTAATCATTCACACCAGTATTACATAAATTGCTCGATTCCAGACTTCCTTTAAACCTCACACTGGCTTCTGAACATTGTTCTGCATGTACTATTTCCACAAATTTAATTTGTAATCTGCTCATTCTCTTTTCTAAAGTTCCCACTTCCAGTTCTTTTTACAACATTCAGAACTTCAATTACAGTTGGTTTAGATTTTGATATCCATTTCCAATAACTGTTTTTGGCAGGCAATGGCATTACACTTAGTAAGGTCTAACCCCCAACAATCACAGCTCTAGCAATTGTTAGGTATGTGAGGAAAAATTCTCTGAAGTTTGTTTGAGGTATAAAAATACAAGTCCAGTCACCTAAAGCAAAAATTCTAAACTTTCTGGACCCTGAAGCAAACTTGGGAGCAATACAGACATCCTCCAATTGTTCCTTAGTAAAAGGATTTTCTATAATTTCTTCCCAATCTTTTCTAGCCTCTTCTGATTGATTCTTAGAGTTCTCATGCAGTATTTTTACAGCCTACAATTATCCATTTTTAACAGCAGCTTTTGTTTTAGTAAACTAAAAACTTTCCTGAGTTAGTCTTTCACTTAACACTCCTCATCCCTTTCTCTTTTGCATATAGTCTAACAATCACTGGTAGGTATGGCAAAGAGAAAGGGAACTACAGCTTGGCCTCATCCCACTCTTATCTGCACCCTATACCTTGGTTGCTTCGTCGGTTTTCTCCAGTAATTTCCAAACCACTCTTGCCTGTTTTCTATATCCCTACTTACAGTCATCCCCATTATGAAAATCTCCTTTCTCTATTCCTGTGTTGGCTTAGTTCTTAGAATACTTTCTGCTACCTTATGAATATAACATTTTGCAATAGCTATCGTTACCCTCCTTAAGGACCAGCAATACAAATCCTACTCTCTCCTTACTCATTGAGCTTCCCTATTTCATCTTTGTCCTTTTCCACTTTGATCCCTTCTGCTTGTGTTATGTATATGAGCCTTAATTGCTTAGCTCTAAAGTATTCATTCAAATCAGGTAATTCTATACCACCTTATTACATGGGAAGGATCAACGTACTAAACTTAACTCTTGCCCTTGAGTGACTAAAACATTTTCATTGTTTGCATCTAACTGTTCATATCCATACTCAAGAGCTTCCAGTTTCTCGGTTTTTGTATTATCTTTTTTTTAGTTTGTTCCCACACATCCTTAGCAGCCATAATATAATTAGTTAACCTATATACCTAAATACTTCATCTTAACAAGTCTCTCATAAATATAGGTATTGCTGAACAAATTCATGGGTGGGTTGATCATTTTTGCCGCTGTAACCTTTGCTTTATCTTCATTCATTTTTTATCCTGAAAAAGCATGAAAGTGTCACAAAGTATTCTACAACACCAAAATGTCCTTTTCTGGACTTTTCAAAATCAAACATTACCTGTAAATAAATCTTAACTTTTCTTGACTATCATACCATTTATATGTTTGAATTTATAAGACCTTTATTCTCTTTGGATGGAAGTATAAGACAGTGGCCACTTCCTACATTAAGAGTATCTGGCAGTGTGTCAGAAAGGAGCCCTACCATCTTAGTTCTTGCTTCTGTCCTGTCGCATATCCTTCTATCATGGAATGTAAATGCTACCATAGCCCTACTCATAAAATCCTAGCCAATTACTGAATGCTTTCTCTGCAACAAGACCCAAAAACAATGGTGACATGTTCTTACATTTCAGCTTTCCTCGGGAACATCAGTGTTCTATTAATGTTCTCAAAATGTTTGTTTCCCCCTCCATAAAACCACACCAATCCATATCTACTAAATTTGGCACCACCTTAGTCTATTCTACCTAAAGAGAATGGCAAACACTTAAAAAATCATTATCTACAATTGACATGAGTCTATACATGAAGATGGGTCCAAAGGATCTTTACCCACTTTGGGTAATGCAGTCACCACAGCTTTCTTATGTAGCTACTCTATCTTTCTCTCTCTCTCTAATTTACTGTTAAAAAAAACTCTTCCAGATCTTTAGCACTTTCTTCCCGCCTAACTTCCAAACAAATACTGGCTATTCCTGGAGACTTCCCTGTTTTTATTTCATATCTCCCTGTCTTAGCTATCAATTGTTGACCCTTATCTTCCTCTACATAATTAAGTCTGCTATAAATATTTCCTTCTGTGCCTATTCTTGTTTTCCATGTTATGAAAAAAAATCAAAACATCTATAGGTTCATAGGTAGGTACTGTGCTATCTGCCCGAAGGTATATATTAGCCCAGCAATGTTGTGTGGTATTCACCGCCCCTTTGGTTAGTTCCCTAGGCCCTTGATCTAGCAGCTAGTACCCTTGGCCCCTATCTAGTAGAGCTGTAGGTATCATCCCTGGTGTGAACTTTCTGTTACCCCTCCACTCGTCAAGGTTCCTCTTGAAGAGTGATAGTGAGGGGCTCTGTCTTATGTAGATCAGGACCTTGTTCCATAGCAAATAACTATACAGAATATCTGGTTATTTTTCTTGTCATAGGTTTCCTAAGTATGAAGAAATCCCTTTCTACTTACTGCTGCCTAAGTCACTGTGTTAAACGTTCTGCTCTGTGGAGTCAATATAAAAAAAATAGTTGTTTAATTGCAACCTTTCTAAACTCGTGCACATATATTATCCAAATACTTCCTTATTTTTGTTTTAGCACTCTGGAGTTACTCTTCTTGTCCTTTGCAATGTCCCCCTCCCCCCTGCAATTCCTATCATGTCTTGTATCTGTTTCTTTTTTATTTCTGCCCTGTTTTTAAACTCCAGTTTCATGCTATTTCACTCACTTGATCCCTTGGAAAAAAAAAAAAAAAACGCCAACTTCAAATTTCCACTCCCTATTACTTAAATTCCTTCAGATGAGATGTTAAAGTAAGGCCCAATCTGCTTGAGTTTCTGGTAGCTCAGGTGGACATAAACGATCCCACAGCACCTCTGAAAAAGACTGGGGAGAACTTCCTGATACCCTGGCCAAATTTCCCCTAGGATTGCCAATAACCACCTAGGGTCTCCCCCAAAACAGGCTGCTAGCCAAATGGTACTAACCCAGTCAAAGGATAAATGTACAATAAAGTAAAATCCTCTCTTTTAAGAAGGCAAGCTGAAAAGTACAGGTGTCATATTTTTACTTCATTACCCTGCATCTTTATCTTAGTTATCAGTGCATGATCTGAACTAGTGACTGGATGTGTAGCAAAGCTTTCACTTAAATACACATTCTCCTATAAAATAATTTCTATCCAGTCTAGTCCAGTTTTGTAGCTTAGATAATATGTAAATTCTGTCCAAGTTCCTACCACTGAATTCTCATCTTATACGCTGATCAAATTTTTTTCAGAAATTTACCATTTTGTTACATTTTCCCTTCTACGTCTCTTCATATATCCTCACTATTGTAAAGCAACTTCCATCCCCCACCCATAAATAATCTCTATGGAAAGCTGATTTCTCCCCAAAGTCTCTTAAACCTCCATAACAGTAGTTTTATGTGAAATATAAATATATACCAGCATAATCTTCTGCCCTATCAATTACCTCTTAATACCACAAATTCTACCATTATTGCATTTTTTTCCTCTGTTATCATTATTGGAGTCCCTCTAGCAATCAGTACTTCATTTCTCTTTTTCCTTTGCCCCTTTCCTTTGCCCCTAATATTCTGCTGAATGTTCATCCTGAAATATTTTCTTTGATAAAATTTGCATGCTCATTCCTATCAAATGTGGCCTGCAACATTGCTATTTACACCCTACACTTTTTAAATATAATTTAATACTATTTACTTATACCTTTAAGGCCATTTACATGACAATACAGACAGAGTGGCCATTATGAAGGAAAGCTATTACTCCCACCTATTATACAGGAGAGTTTAATTTCCAACTATTAGCTTACACATGCACGCGCGCGCACACACTCACACACACGCACACTCACACGCGTGCGCGCACACACGCACACACCTATAGGTTCATAGGTTCATAGGTTGGTACTAGGCTATCAGCCCTAGGGCCTATACAAGCCTAGCCATAACAATTCCCTGGCTATTTCTTCCCACATTATTTACTTTCCTGGACCCCTGTCTAGCAGGGCGACTGACATGATCCCTGGGGTGAATTTCCTTTCTCCCATCCAATCGTCAAGGTTCCTCTTGAAGAGGTCCAAAGAGGCACTCTGCTTGACATGTATGGGCAATCTATTCCAGAGTCTGGGGAGTCTCTGGGTCAGGAACCTATCCCTCCAGCATGTTTTGTTTATTGTGATGACAAGGTTTAGATCCCTGGGCGTGTAGCTCTGATGGATTGGGATTTCTTTAAGTGTAGCATGTCCAACAGCTCTGGGTTTGACATGGCCTTGTATGTTAAGCAGAGATCGCCTCTGAGTAGACGATATGCGACAGAGTATAGCTGGAGTTTTTTAAGGCGGTCAGAGTAGGGCATCTGCTTTAGGCCTGTGATTCTTTTAGTGAGGTATTTCTGAGGCCTTTCCAGTTGTTGCAGATGTCTTGAGAGGTACATACCAAATGGGACGTTGTATTCTATAATGGGTCTAATGAGGGATGAGTACAGTGGGACAATGACCTCCTTTTTTCTGGATGAAAAGCCCTTCGTGATGAGGTGTGCCACATAGAAGGATTTCCTGACTGTTGTGGCGATGTGGTTATCGAAGGTGAGACCACTGTCCACCTATGTCCCTAAGTCTCTTTTCCCACTTTCTGTGTTTAGTGTACTGCCACCTATATGGTAATTCATGGATACATGTTTTTTCCCAAAGGGGATAACAATACATTTCTTGACACTGAGCTTGAGCCCATGGCTCTGGCACCAAGCATCTGTGTACTAAGTTAACAACCACTAAGGCCTTTTTAATCCTAGCCATGCATCCCAAATCTCAAGTTTTGGTACCCTTTATAAATGCAAGCAGGGGCTTTGGAGATGAAACGGGCCTGGAAGGCTGATATGTTATGCCGCTGCTTCTCGTCTTCATTTGATCATGCATCACATTTTTTCAAGATTTTCTTCAATTAAAGTTTTCAAAATCTAAACAGATTTTCAGAAACCCCACATCCTCAAACCCCACATCCTCCTTTAATTTACAAACACACAGAACTATATTCATCTTCAAAAAATGAAGTCTACCCACCAGAAAGGGTCAGCTGCCCCAAATCAATGACTGCACACACAGGCATTACCTATTCAAAAATTAAGGTTACCAACACTAAACCACATGTTACAGCCCATATTCCTACTTCTACTGATTGCCATCTGTTTCTTATCTCTATTCCCCTCCCAGATGTGAAAAACAGATTGCATGCTTTAAGTAAATTTTAGCCCCAAGAAAAAGTGCACTGGCTACCTTTAAATTAATTTTTTTTAATTTAAAGGAAGAAATACTTTATACCACCCTCAAAGTAAACCCTAAAAATCAAATCAACATTATAGGCTGCTATTTCCCACCAGGCCGAAATACACCTCCCCTTGAAAACCTACTAGACTAGGTCAATCTCTCCCTACCCCAAGAAACTATCATCCTCAGGGACTTTAACATCAATTGGCTATTCTGCAACAGCAACCACCCAGCCCTCCACCTAAATCTCCATGGTTTCTCACAGATAATAGAAACCCCCACTAGGATCAATAAAAACCCCAATAACAACACCATTCTTGACTGGATCTTATTTAATAAAGCCCCTCACACCTATTGAGCAGGCTGCTTACCTGACTCACTCAGTGACCATTCCCCAATCTTCCTACTAAAAAATAACATTAATGATTGCAAACCCATTACCTACAGACTTATTCACAACAAAGCAAAGTTTAACACCAACTCCTTTACCTCCTCCCTCCAGAATGTAAACTGGTCAACTCTAAAGTACCTCAACCTAGACAAAGCAGTCCATTTCTTTGAAAGTACCTTCCTCAGCATCCTTAACTCCCATGTCCCCTTGAGAAAGACCAAAATCAGAACTAAGCTCCCCCTGGCTACAAAAAACCACCAGGGGCCTTATGAAAATCAGGGATAAAACATGGGAATGCTCACGTATAAATAAAAACCCCTCAGATAGGCAACTCTTCCTTGAACTACGTAACAAGGTCAAAAAGCAAGTAAAAACAGACAAAGCCCTAAACTTCTCCCAAAACAACCCCAAGCAATTCTGGTCCACAATTAATTCTATACTCTGCCCAGGAAATGTAAGCACCCCCCACCAATCACCCCTCTCCCCACCAGTAGCATTGCTGATTCCTTAAATAAACACTTCACATAATCTGTGGTATCCCTAACAAAAAAAACACTTCCCGACACTAATCCCCCCCTCACCCACCCTTCCCTACCTTCTCTTGCCACAGTACTACCTCCTACATAAAAAGACTCCTGACAAAACTAAAACCCACAAAACTAGAAGCCAACTACCTGCCCGATGAATACCTAAAGATAGCAGCTGATGTCCTAGCTTATCCTATTTCCATATTAATCAACTGCTCCATATCTGAATCCTATGTACCCACGCTATGGAAAATATCACACATCATTCCTCTTCACAAAGGTGGCCCCTCCACTGACCTCTCCAACTACCGCCCCATTGCAATCCTCTCCCCCCTCTCCAAGATACTCGAAAATTGCATCAACTCACAGGTCTCCAAATTCCTCCTTAACAATAACCTCCTCTCCAATACCCAGCATGGTTTCAGACCACACCACAGCACAACTGATCTCCTCTATTTCACCAACACTATCCTCCATCACAAAAACAATGGTCTCCTCTCCTCTCCTCTGCTGAATTTCTGGATCTATCTAAAGCCTTTGACATTGTGTCACACAATCTGCTACTCTCTGCTTTACCTGACCTCTCTTTCTCCACACCAGCCACAAACTGGTTCAACAGCTATCTACAAGGCCACCAGCAATCAGTCATCTGGGACAACAATCTATCCACTCATCTCCCTGTTGCTCTCTGGGCTCCCCAAGGCTCCATCCTTGGCCCCCTTCTTTTCTCCCTTTTCACCAACAACCTGCACACTGCCACCAGACATGCCTCCCTCATACAGTACGCAGATGATTCCACCATCATCTGCTCAGCCCCAACTCTAACAAAACTGCAAAAGATCACTCAAGAATCTTTCTCTTCAGTTGAAAGCTGGCTATTTAATGCCTAGCTTCTCCTCAGTCCAAATAAAACCAAACTACTCATCTTCCAATCCTCCAAAACTATCCCAAACACCCCACATTTCACTATTCAAGCCAAGGATAATACCTCGTTTTCACAAACAGTCCACACAAACTACTTGGTGTACGGATAGACAATCTCAGATTTGACACCCACATAACACTAACAATAAAAAAGTTCACAAAAACTGGGTGCCTTATATAGAAGCTGCCAATACCTCACCAAACCAGCAAGAATCTCTATTGCCAATTCCCAATTAATCTCCACTCTACTCTACGCATCACCAATACTTACAAATCTTAGACCGTCAGACTTACACCAACTTGAAGCCTGCTACAATAAAATAGAAAAATTTGCCACTGGTGCCTCTTAACACAGCCACCACTGTGTCTCCCTTAGAGATCTTGACTGGCTTCAACTTCATCGCCTACACCAAACTCAACTCACCTTTGCTCATAAACTAGTAAACCACCCTCTCTGAATCCCATCGCTCCATACAATTCTCCAACCCTACCACTCTTCCAGACCACTACGCTACTGCAACAAAAATCTACTCCAGGTCACCAAAGCCAAAAACTCAGCAGGTGAAGCACTATTTTCTTGTGCTATATCCAAACTCTGAAACAACCTTCCCACTTCCATAACTACCCTTCCTTCCTTCCTCACCTAAATTCTTACTGGCTTTGTCCTTGTCCAAACCCTGACTAATAACCTCCCCCCCCCCCCTTCAACCCTTCTCTCCTTTTCCAGATTTAGAGTATCCCCTCTATCACTAAAACTGAAATGAAGATTACTCAATGCTTTAATTAAT
Organism: Protopterus annectens; assembly: GCF_019279795.1. NCBI lineage: Eukaryota > Metazoa > Chordata > Ceratodontiformes > Protopteridae > Protopterus > Protopterus annectens. Next base: position 119,477,113 of record NC_056728.1, on the reverse strand, counting down.
CATTTAGTCTATTGTTATTGTTATCTAGTTACTGTTTAAAAAAATCTGTAGCACTGTGCTTTACTTCTTTTTTCTCAATGTTGTAATTAGAGCTTCTACTCAACTGTACCTAATTTGCTCCTGTATTTCTCCATGTCATGATCACCTCTACTGCATACATTACTCGACTGTTATTGTTTACCATCTACCATGTTATTCTGTTGAGCTTTTCTCCCCAGGCCTCTTCTGAAAAAAGACCTGTGCCCAGTCAGAATTTCCAGGTAAACAAATGTAATAAATAAGTAAATAAATAAATACAATAAACAAAAAATATGCACTGTTCTATTAAATGTATTAAAGTATCATGCGTGCTGGAAAAGTACTTGTATATCTTATTCACTTCCCATAGTTTCAGATTTTACTTTTTCACTGAATTACATGCCAATGTTCCTTTAAATGTCAATTTTACTATACCTGGTATTTCTATCCTCATAGTATGTTCAGCGGTTTCATGATTAATTACTTGTACATGCAGAAAGCACTATCCAAATAGCAGCTGACAAGGAGAAAAAGAAAATGGCTAGTAATTTAACTCAGAAGACACCGTTCATATTTATAATGGATAATTGCTTGCACCTGTAGACTTCTTTTCTTCTAATGAAAGCATTTGCTAATGGAAAATAATAAACTTTCCCAATACAAGAAAACTGCTATTTCCATGCCTTTTATTATCATTGTTTATTTTTCAACAAATTTGCAGAAAAATTGTCTATAGCTTGAACCAAGGACATTAAATATCTACCTCTGTAAAAGAAGATGGTCTTAAATTTTACATACAATGTGATCAGTACACTTTTTCCTCCCCCCATCCCAGCAGCCCAAGATCAAAGCTCAGGTACATTACAACCGGAAAATAATTTTAACACCTCTAACATATACGGCTGTCACTGATAAAGAACCCCCTTCACATTTAAAATATCCCTGGCAGCACCCTATACAAAACTACATTACAATATAACCTGCAATTTATATCATGATTTTTTATAAAATTTTAATAAAAATAAAACGTGTTTTAATTAGTTACTTCTTTATTTCTTTCAGTGTCCTTAACATTCATGTCAAAGTGGGGTATGTGTTTTACATAAAAATAAAACGTGTTTTAATTAGTTACTTCTTTATTTCTTTCAGTGTCCTTCTTAACATTCATGTCAAAGTGGGGTATGTGTTTTACAGATCACCCACCAGTTTAAACACAGTCAACAAAATTCCAGTCGTTCTCAACCACTTCTTGCAAAGCCACAGTTTACATATCTAAGCTTGTATCTGATGCTTTACATTCTCCCATTAAGTCTCTAATTTCATAGTGTTGCTAGTCTTCTCCCTGGTCACCGTATCTCGCAAAGACCAGTTTCTGGTTTTCAAGTCCAAAGTACTCCTGATTCTTCCAGTCGACTTCTGCACTTGTGTGTGTCATTCAAGCATTTTCCTTTGGAACTATGGAAAAGGATTTGGTGGTAAAAATCTCTTTGAACTTTATTACTGTCCGGAAAAAAATGAGAAGCAGACTCCTCTTTTACTTGGTGGCTCATTCTTTATAGGCTATACTTTTTTTTCTTCTTAGCCTATTATGCATCCAAACGTATCTGAGTTTTTCACAACTGCAGTTTTCACACTGGGACAGCTCTAAATCAAACTGTTGATCAGTCTGCAGCCAACCTGGAAGTTTGGCATTTTCATGTTTAATGTCATAAGCCAGGGACCCTGCAGCAGCAGTAGTATCACCAAGTGAAGGACATCCTGAATCTCAATTTACACGAACTACAAAATCTTGGGAGGTCTTAACTAAGATACTACCTTTCTGGCTTAGGTCATCATACTGGAAAGGTGTTTGTAAAAGTGAGGATTTTTCATGGGTGCAGTGAGGAAAGATTCTGGAGGTTTCCAGCCCTATAAACTCACATCAAAGAGGAACGGCATCATAAGTGTGTTTGCACATTTGAGAGACTTACAGGAAAGTCAAACAAGTTACCACATAAAACTGCAAAGGTAATAAGGTGCTCCTTAAGAAAAAATCATGAGTAAGGATGCCCTCCACTGTGGTGGACATCCTTTTAAAACCTTTGTGAAAAGTGGTTGTCTTTTAGGAGTGAAACTGTGGAAGAAAAATCATTCTTAGATGTTTCTAATAGCTTGCCTATCAAAATACTCAAACATCCTGCTAAGTAACATCGCAAAGGCAAAATGGAAAGGTACCAAAAAGGACACATCATGATCAGTGGCTGTCTGGACTACTACCTACGCAGCGACAGAAAGGATGTCTGACCCATTACCAACACAATTACAGGCGGAAGCAGTGACAGTCATTGAAATTAAGCAGATGAAGTTTACCCTATTTGGTGAAGACTGCTTTCCTCCATTCATTCACTCAACTGTCATGCCCTGAACAAGCTTTTGAAGTCTTTATGACACAGTAAAGCCTACTCGAGAAAACTTCCCCCTCATATTTTATTTGATTTTGATAAAACTTAATTTTCAACTCCTGAATGAAAAAAAATCAAACAGAAACACTGACTACTTACAATACTGAGCTATGGAAATTACACCTTTTTCTCATTCAGCTAGGTCAGCACCAAGGTAAACAACCTGACTACTTCAACTCAATAGGAGTATAAGCTCCTACCATTAATCACTGCTGCCTGTAACACAAACCTAAAAACACTCCAAGTAATCACTAGTTAAAAATGCACTCCACTACAATGCACTTTAAAATGCTAAATGTGTAACCAACATAGAAAGGGCTGGCCTTCTACAAGGCTCTTACTTAAATAACTAACCTTCCATCACTTACAAGAAGAATCTCTGCCTATAAAATCAGAGCTTATTGTCTCAAATGGTAAACTCCCGAGCAAAGCTATACTTCAAAGGTCCCAACTTTTCAATCCTAGGGTGTGATGATGTGAGGTACTACAAGCTATGCCAGGAGGAATAGGACAGTGGATGTGTAGCATATGCCAGCATAGCTAGGCTGGAGTTTTGTAAAGAATTATATGTCATTTGTATATCAAGCTGATTTGTATAAATCCTTGTGCTTAGAAATATATTTGCAAAGATGCTTGTGTTAAAAATGTACCAACAGTGGGTCCTGCTGGACAGAACCACCAGTAGGTCAGACTGTATTGGAATGGTTAAAATTACTATATTGTAACAGAGGATACTGGAAAAGAAGAGGTTACTCTCAGTCCAGCTAACTTTGAAACACAGTCTGAAATTAAATTTCCTAGTTTAGGCAACTGTATCTCACAGTTCTGACTGTGGCCAGAGATGAAATGTGTGAGAAGTCTGGCTTAGTAGATCTCTAGAAAGACTGGAAGTGCTAACACTGTTTTACAGCTTCCAGATGCTGCCACACATCTTTGCTAAGCTCTATGGGTCTGTACTATGACGCATATGTGCTAGATTCTGGTTCAGTTTCTAGTAAAGGAGGTGGTGTGGGAACCAGAGTCAGGTAAGCAGATATGATATCATTCCATGGCCAGCACTGAAGTGAGAGCTGTCACTCAGCTTGCAGTAGTCTGTTTGTGAAATCTGACAAAGAAGGGCCACTCACCCATGTCATCTTGCCTTGCTCTATTAAATGAACTATGGGACAGTAATTCTTTACATCAGTCAGGAAAATATAGTGAGATTAGATCAGTCAGGAAAAATATAATGAGATTATTTAAGTATTGTTTTTCTGTATCTGTGTAAACCTTCCCATCTATGTTATCTTTAATATTTCCTATAACTGAAACTCTGGTGTTTACTGTACATAGATATTTAGTATTTTCATGTTCTTTTATTAAGTAGTATTTAGTATTAAATATATTTAAACCTTTCACTGTGGCTGGTCTTTGAGAGAACATTTTAACCTTTGAGAGTACTTGTATTTATTTGGCGACACTGTGGCCATTCCTGAAAGCCTTGCTGTTTGGTCAACATTACCATTAACATTAGTATTAATTTCACTCAGTATAATTGGGTACCTTGGTAAGAGACAAACTAGCTGGCTGGTGGCAGTGTATCTACCTTATAGTCTGGGCAAGTAAAGTTGTGCCAGCCTTTCCCAGGGGTGTGTTTGTGTGAAAAATCAACTGACTTTACAGAGGGTGGTGGAGGACTTGGCTTGAAACACCCAGCTAAGGACTAAACTCTATACCTGTGTCAGTGGGGTATCTTATTTGGGACCTGGAGAAAGGGAGGAAAACCCAGCCCCAGGACGGGAGTGTGTTCCCTGTGTGCTCTTAAGGGAAATTGTGCTTGGTGCAGAGAGCTGCATCTGAAATTACTGTGTGTACCTATTTTTGTTCCAAGTGATATAAATAAGGCCTGATGGAGAGATAGGTATGTATCCCAGAGACTACACCATCTATGGAACAGGCTCCCTATCCATATGAAGCAGAGTTCTTCCCTAATCCAATTCAAGTGCAACTTGGACAATTGGCTGGGAAACCAGAAATTCATCCCTGGTTTGGCACGTATGTCTCTGATGCAAACAGGTAACCTGTAAATTGTTAATCTCACAGGCCCATGCTTACACTTATCAAGGGTATCAGAACTTGACAGAGATTTGGGATGCATGGCTAGGCTTAAAAAGGCCCTTGTGGTCGTTAGCCTAGTAAACACCTATGAACGGCCCTTACCAGTGTCTGTGGTGAGGATTGAGGCTCCCTATTACTGGCCCACAGGAGGGACGTCACGCCTAGCATCAAAACTTTGCAAAGCACTACCTCAGTCTCTGAAAAGTTTAACCTGCTGCACAGACACTGTGTCTAAGCACATCTTCAGAACGAAGCACAATACAAATACTTTAATGCTGGTAGCATTGTTTAAATACCACACCCTTCTTTCTCCACAACTGATTTAAATTTTTTTACATTTTGGTTACCAGCCAGGGTAGAGCAGACACTTTGATGTCCCTAGACCTTCACATTTCAGAATAATACAACTTGTGATCCACTTGCAAATGTAAATACTCAATAGCATCACTACACTATTTCTATGTACTTTTTCATCTTATTATTTGAATGATAAGGCCGTTCACAAAGTGTTATCCATTTTCTAACCTGTAATGTTCTCTCCAATATACTTCAACTGTTAATATAGACTTTAATACAGAAGCATATTACCTTCTGACATGATTTTATCTTTGTTATCTGTAGTCTTCTATAGCACTTTTTTTGTATTCTCTGTATATATGTCTATGTATGCAAACATTTTGATACTCTGTGGAATGGTCTTAGGTAATGGTGCACATTTTTTTATTAATGTTTAGTCAGGAGGAGCCTATCTGTAGTTTTCCCAAGAAGAGTCAGAAACAGGTCCCCAAAGATCAATGTTCTTAAAAAAATGTAAATAAAGTTCAGTGCTAACTTAGGGACCACCAAAGGTCTAAATGCAGACATGAAGTTGTCTCAACCAATGCAGATGTGCACATTATGGATTACGGTTTGGAAATAAATTACCACAGAGGAATGAGTTCAAACTTGGGAGACAGGTGATTGTAATTAGTCCATTTTGTCATTCACTAGAGACTGGCTACAAACGATACCTCAGTCTCTCTTTTTTTTTTTTTTTTTTTTTTTTTAGATGGGCATACAATAGAGGCACTGCCCTCATCTACATTTTAAAGTGCGGAGAACCCCAAACTTTCAGATGTCCTACTGCTAGAAAACAAAAAGGCTGTAAAGGTCATTGTGAGCAGCAACGAAATAGTTCCAGAAGCCTTAAGCCTGGAACCCTAAGTGTAGTCTCCTAATGCCTTACCTGGGCTTGTTAATGCAATGATACCATCCCTTATGTGAAGAAAATGAAAACACTTGCATCTGTGTTAGCATGTCTGGTAGGAGATGTGTACATTCTCAGATTAACTTGTATTGTATGCTAGCATGTCTAACTGTGAAAATGTAAATACGTTTTTAAAATGCTGAGCATTTCCCCAATTATTCAAAATGTGTAAAGAATTTGTCAGTGTTTTGATATATTTCTAATTGCACATGTTTGTCAGGGAGCTTATAAAGTACAAACTATCTGTGAAGAATTAGATGATCAGAAGGTGATGTCATTACAATGTTCCTGGTTGCTATGTGATTATTTGAACAGCTGATTAACAGGAAAAAACTTTTTTCAAACAGCTGACTGTTGTTTCTTAAAATAAGACAGTTGAGGCTGTTAACCTGGACTATATAAAAGAGACCGCTGAAGTTAGTGCTGAGCAGTTAGTCAAGAGTTGCAGTCAGTAACAGTGCTGTCCAGTGATACCCAAGAAAAAAGGTCTCGCCAAAAACTGTAAGCCTGCCTTTGCCTTGCTGTTATGCTTTAGATTAGATCAGGGACAGTATTCTCTAGTTAGATTAGGAAAGTTTAATTATTTAGATGGACTTCTACCCTACAGTCTAATTTCACATTTCTGGTGATTGAATTCTAGTGTTTATTGAAAAATTACTGATTTACATTACATTTTGTCATAATCACTTTAAATGTTTGTCATTACTTTACTTTGCGGCTGGAAAATCAGTGGGTTTGTTAGAGATTAGAGAGTGCTTATACCTGTCTGATACTCCCCAGCTCAGCCGAATACCTGGCTACTTCTGGTCATAGCTATCATTTATTTTGATATTTAATTTGTAATAACTGATTACAAAGGAAAGACGTGCAGACTTGTCTGACTCTGGTGGCAGCATTTACCATTTGTAGTGGGGAAAGGACAAAGTTGGAAATCTGTGTCAGGCTTCCCACAAGTGTCCGAGTGTAAGAGATTTGAATTTATTTTGAATGTGAATGAGTTAGAGGTCTTAAACTGCAACATATTGCTCTGAAGTGTATAATAACGGATTACATTTGGAGTGGACAGAGATATATAGTCCAGTCCCAGGATATAGAGCATGTTCCTGTTGTGCTCTCAAGGGAGACTGTGGAATTTTACTCTTGTGTGCTCACTGCACTGGTGTTTTCTGTGACGCTCCCACACTGGAGGCTCCTGAATTACTGACCTGGGTTTTAAGTGGGGAACGTCACATTGTTGGTAGCAGTCCAGCGGGATATTTACTAGACGTCACACATTACTCCAACTTTCTGATGATCTTTGTGGTAAGCTGGCTCGATGACTATCAGACAGTGGGTTAAGAGGATAACTTCAATCTTCCTACACTTCCGATTGCTGGCTTCAAATCTACAGTGATAGCAATTACCTGCTATGCTTCATGCCCAGAGAGAACAGCAAGTTAGAGCCATAATTTGTGGATTAATGGCATCATAAGCATCTTGAAAATCTGGGCTTTCTAGGCTTCATCCAGTGGCTGCTAGGAAAAGATCAAAACAATACAAATGGCTGTAAACAAAGGGGACAGATGGGGTGCAAATGAGTTAAACCATACATATCTGTACTACCTTACACATAATGAGGTGTATGTTGGGAAATGTGAGTTTTGAAAAGACAAACCACTCATTCTGGAGTTGAGTATGGTTGCAGCACAGAAACCTTCAAGGTAAGATCTTTAGCTGCACAGTTTAGTTAGTGAAGTAGGTTCGCAGCACAAAGTCTCTACCTGGAATACATGTTCAGTTCATGTGACAAATAAAGATCTTCTAATCTGGAGCCATGCTAAGGCACTAGGATAGGACTGGAGAGAAAGATGCTCATGTACCATCAAATGCCAGTTGATGTGAATTGATGACTTTGCCAAGTCTTAATTAGAATGGTCACTGGAGAAGTGAGCTTTATTTTTTTCAAATATGACTAATGAGTTGTGCCTGAAAGGCAACACTTCTGTTTAAATAAGTACACATAAAAAAATTAGACATACATACACACACGCATGTGTGTACAAACACATGAATACACTTTTCTAAATGTATGTGTGCGTATATGTAAAAAGAGAAACAGAGAAGAATATATATACATACATGCACACGTTATTCAGAGGATTCATATTCAATGATCAATTAAACACTATTAAACACTGACAATGCCAGTAATCATACAGTACTGCATTTCAAACACCTACAGCTCCTCCTGAAGCTTAAGGTTTCAAATATCAAGCAGCTAACGGTTTCATTCCCAGGAACAGGTGATGGCCATACCCTTACATACTGCATTCTAATATCTTATGTGGCAACCGTATTTATAATGAAAACATACAAAACTCATATGGACTACACCAAGAAAGAGGGTAAGCACTGCAATTAAAGAAGGATAGCGATCCGATGAGAAAGAAGTGCCAAAGCTGAATATGTAAAGGACAGAAGCTGTGCATTGCTTAAAAACATCTACTTTTAAATACCAGAAAGAAATTTCTGGTTGAAACAAGAATATTGAGCATTAAGTGCAACAACAAGGGTACACAACAGAAAGGGGTGGTCGCACAAAAGCAAGCAGGAAAGGCAAATGAGTATGGTTACATGTGAAAATGTTATTCACAGAGATAATTATATGAAGTGCTCAAATACACAACTTTAAAGAAGGACTGAGATACTGTCACGGTATGGTAAGACAGAATGAGACACCTCTGCACAAGAGGCTAAAAGTGCTAAATACTGTAACTAATGCAGCAAGAGGTTACTCTTGCAAGCAAAGTAACTGCATAGCAAAAACAACAGAAAAATCAGTCTGTTTCATAACCGTGCTCCACCTCAAACTAAGCAGAACATAGAA
>NC_056728.1:119463445-119465945 GCF_019279795.1 Protopterus annectens | reverse complement strand
ATATATATATATATATATATATATATACATATACATATATACATATATACATATATATATATATATACATATATATATATATATATACATATATATATATATATATATATATATATACTGAATATATCTTATAAATAAATATCAAAAAGGCGCTATTGGTAACAACAGCAATACCAATGATGATTATACTGAGTGAACAGGAGTCATTAGTATGATAATATACAGAAAGATGTCAATTAAATATGGTCACAAAAGTCCCTGATAAATAGGACTCTTAACTATATATGTAACTAATGTTACAAGTCATCATACATATTTATAATATGACCCAAAAAAATGACATGTTAGAGAAGAAAAGAATGAATACTATTACTCACAATGTACAACAGGATGAGGACATGCCGCTTATCCAATGATAAACAATAAACTCAATCATTGTTAACTTAAATCATGTAGTGACCCTAAACCCAGTCCCATAGTAATACGAAGATGAAATATATCATTCCATAAGGGAGGTGGGTTTTAAATAAAGTTGGTAACAAATACTCTATTGGAAAAAATCAGATAAAGAATGTGTGTGTCAATGATAACAATGAAAGTTATAATAATAGTTATGATACAATATACATATACTGATAGTCTCCCAAATGTAATTATCAACACCAAAAAGTAGCAAAGCAATTCTGGTACTAATAATTTAGAATGATATATAGTATAATATTATACCCCCAGATAATGTGTAGTATGATAAGACACCAAAAAATAATTCTCAATATGGAAGCACTTATTCATAGGTCATGTTGCATACTCAAGCAGTGAATGATATAAAAAAACAGTAATAAGATATATTCAGTAGAGTCTGAAACTATATATCAATCAATACTGTGTTTCGAAATGAAAAACCCATGAGTATATTCCTATGTAACCCTAAGGACTCTTTCCTGATTAATACAAAGGAACCATATAGTTAACACATAAGCAGACCCGTATGGAACTGTATAAATGAATTCCCTACAAGATGTGAATACTGAAGTTAATATTTCCCCAAGAGGTATTAATGTGAGGAAAATAAAAATTCAAGAATTGGTACATATAACAACAAGATAATACATAACCTATTAATGTTCATATATAAGGCCAAACATGTCCAGTACAAAAGATGTCAAGTCCTATTGATCCTAGCTTGCTGATAAACTCAGCTATGCAGGACCAGTTCCAATGCGGACCCGTTAGCCCAACACAAAAAGATGTTTTAACAAAAAATGTGAATCTTTCATGTAATGTCAATATTTTTCCAAACTATACGAGCCTCAGATACAGATATATGAAAAGTCAAGCCTAATCACAAATATCATCCCAAAACCAAAAGTATCGCCAAACAAAAACAAAGTACCTGGTGAAGGTGGAAAAGTGGAAAGGTAATCCAAATAAAGATAATCCGAAAGGCAGTAGTCCAAAAATATTAAGAACGCACTCCCTCAGTTGGATGATATATTCGTATATAAAAAATAAATGATGTACAATGGATTGCGAACAAAATCCCAATGTAATAACAAATACCAATAGTAACCCACCAAGCACAAACAATATTTTGAGCAGCCAAAAAATCCTTCTTTCCTTCAGGTAAGAATATTCCGCACATTCGCATACAATATCCAGCAAAGACTGTCCAGGCGTACTGCAAGAGACTAGTAAACGTGAAGAATGGATAACATCCAAACATAAAAGGTCCTCCTAAACAGTGAACAATAAACCTCGAACAGCGAAGAAGATAGGTGAAGCAAGTAAAATATAGAATACATCAGCCGCTGGTGAGGAGCCCTCCTCAACACACACAGGAACAATCCAAAATGGCTGATAATCCAAATCCACCCGAACGCCAACAGCCAGCAATGAACAATTATATGATCAAAATGAGAAGCTAGCAAGTACGACCGGTGCCAGGCAAGTGAGCTAGTTAGATCCAAAGTAGAAAAAACGCCAGCACCACGAGTGGATGAATGATAAATGGGTTTAATAGACTGAAACTAGACTGGTTTCAGCACATGGCTTTCTTCAGTAGTAGATTCAATACAAAAGTTAGAGACATGCTTATATACCTCCAGAAGAAATAATGACATCACTTCCTGTCATAGAAAATCTCAGTGAGTTAATAAAAAGAAATAAAGTGACAAAATGTACATATATAATGAAAACAATAGCACAATTGTCATATTGTTATTTACATTTGTTCAAGGTATTGTCCAAGTGTATATAATACATAATAATGAGGTCCCAAAATACTAGTAGACAACCCTTGTCATGCAGCCTGTGTTATAAAAAAAAAAAAATATTGTCAAAATAATACATATATATATATATATATATATATACATACATATACATATATACACATATATACATATATATATATATATATATATATATATACATACATATATATATATATATATATACACATACATATATATATATATATATACACATACATATATATATA
>NC_056728.1:117532749-117592080 GCF_019279795.1 Protopterus annectens | reverse complement strand
AAACCCACATTTGCTCTGACATACAGCAGTTAGGCATGAACATTACAGAACCAACTGATATTGGCAACATCCTGGCAGATAGGTTCAGTGTTAACTTTACACCCCTCTTATACACTAAAGGGCCCATATCTCTACAGGAACAATGCAGAGGCCCTGTGATCACAACTACACAGTTCAAAGCTGCACTCTCTAAAGCCAGGAACACAGAATCCATGTGACCGTACAACATCCCAGGCTGCGATTTCCATGAACATCAGAACGAAATGGCTCCCCACTTGGGCACCATATTCACTAATAGCCTTGCATCAGGCATTGTGGCCCCTGAATGGCACACAGCAACAGTTATCACACTCCACAAAGGTGGTGCCACAATGGACCAAGGGAACTATTGCCCTATACGCCTGACTAGACTGTTCTGCAAGGTTATGGAGCACATCATCATGGATCTCATTCACGGAGACATTGGTGGCCTCCAAACCTTTGATCCCACCCAGTTTGGATTTGTTAGGGCCAGCCCATGCCTCCTAAACCTGGTGGAGTCCTTTGAGACAGTTACCAAGGCAGTAGATGAGGATACGGAGGTCCACACAGCCTACCTTGACCTCTCAAAGGCTTTCAACACTGTTCCCCATTCTGATATTGTCAACATACACATCCACCTGCACATCAACCCCTATGTCACGAGATGTTATGCAAAGTGGCTCACGGACAGAACCCACACAGTGAGGGTAGCATACTCTAGTTCCTGCTGTAAATCAGTTACAATTGACGTCCCTCAGTCCTCGGTCATAGGGCCGCTCATGTTCAGTATATGCTTCTCTGAGGTACAGGCTAGCACAGAAGGACTTACCCTGAATAGGTTTGCAGACAACTGTAAACTAGGGGCCATGATTGATTCACCAGCTGATACAGACACCCTCCATAAGGGTGTCACTGGGACGGATACCTGGTGTCAATAACATGGCCTCAAGCTGCATACCACAAGGTGCATAGACATCCCCTTTGGATTACACCAATCACCCATGGACTATCACATAGGTGGTAGTCCCCTACATACATAAGACATAATAAGGGATCTTAGAACCCAAGTAGATAGCATCCTCTCCTTTGATAACCATATTGCCAAGGTGGTGTGGATATCCTTCTACGTGGCCACCCTAATCTCTAATGGGTTTGTAGCCAGAACAAAGGCAGCCATTGTGCCTCTCTACTCATGACTTATGAAACACATTAAAGGGTACAACACCACATTTGAGATGTACCTTACGAGACAACATCAACGGCTTTAAATACCACAACATTACCAAACCAAGACGATTACTGACCTCCGAAGGATGACATATGCAGCCCAACTACAGAAACCCCAACTGTACTCATTTGCATACCGCATACTCAGAGGTGATCTCTGCTGAACATACAAGGCCCATGTCCAAAACAATATTGATGGATATGCTGCACATAAGCAAAAGCCATTGAGAGCCACATGCTCTGGGATATGTACCTAAATATAACGATGGCTAGGACGTGCTGGAGGGATACATTCCTAACCCAGACACTCACCATGCTTTGGAACATGATTCCTATATACATCAGGCAGGGACCCTCACTAGCACTCTTCAAGAGATACCTCGATGGGTGGATAGGAGACAGACATGTACACCAGGGATCACTGCAGTGGCTCTGCTGTACAGAGGTGCAGGAAATGAATGGCTCTGCTGTTCATAGACACAGGACACTAAGCTAAGGAGGTGCCACAAGTGAAAACACTGTAGTTAGGCTTATGAATGGACTTGGCCAGACAGCATAGTACCTAACTATGAACCTATGAAGCTATTACATGTCTTTTGTGCATGGATAATTGACTAGCTCTTCCATTTCAATTAGCTATCATGCTGATAGACTGTCTGGTTACTACAAGTCATATGTATCCTGTTATTTTGTATTGTACATGCCAATAGACATACCTGATGTTTGCATAATATAACAGTAATGCTATATAAAATGTTAGACATATCTACCTACAATACTGTACAGTTCACATTTTTGCAACAATATCCCACAATGCAAATCATAATTGCACAGCAGGACTACCTTAGACATGTTGTTCTCAGTTATATACCCATACACATGCCTACTGTTACAGTATATCAACATATACTATCCCCTGTTATGGCACGTACTTGTTGGACAAACCCTGCCACTGACAGCGGCTGGAGTGGAATTGTTGTGTTTAAAGTCCTTATGTAGCATCCCTTGTGGTGTATGAGGTGTTTACCTTGTGGCCCACAGCAGTATACACAATGTCTAAGAGCGTTACTATGCTCAACAATACATCACTACATAATACCTTTTCCCACTATATGCATTGCGTACACTTTAATTAATACAGAACAGGTAGTACATACACTAACATACTGAGTGTTCTACATACCTTATTAGTATTCTGAGTTGAAGATAATATCAGTCCTATTCCTTTTCTGTTTTAATGGTTCTCTCATATGTACATACGGTTTGAATGTATGACAGGCCATCCTTTTATATGTAGATACCAGTAACATGTGGTATCCTGCCACCAGTTGATGTTCTGGAGTAGATGATTACATGCACATCAGCTTTGCAGCTACACCATTAGCCAATTACATGGCAACAGTGGGGTATAATTGAATATTCCACTTGGGCATTGTCCCTTTTCACGACCTTCGAGGAAGACGGCCTGGATGTGTTGTTTGTGATGAATTGCAACAGCTATATGGAGACACACAGAGATGTTTTAACTTCATGGCCCCCGTGGATTGTGTGTAATGGCTAGAGGTTGTAGTTCTATATGTGAGTGTAGCTGTTATATCAGCCGTCTGATACGGGAGTATTGCAACCAAACCCTGTAACATCGGCGTCTGTTCCATTGTACAACAGCAATGATTTCACATAGGGCCATTATAGTGTGTCTCTCACAAGGTATGTTAAGGCTTCTGCAGATGTCATAGAGTGAGTGGATGTTTGTGATGTCATTACAGTCTGTATTGCAATTGTTTCGGGTGTGGGGGAGATGTAGGTGGGTGCACATAGCAGATGAAGGTGTGTAGGAACTGCATTTATACATATTCCATATGTGTGTGAGGGCTCCTTCCCTAATTGAAGACCTATTATTTAGTAGACTAATACTATGGTTATTGCAGGCTTATTCATTAAGCCATTGTTAGTTGGTTTCTATATAGCATGCAGGTGATGTTGGTCCTTCAGTCCCTTCGTAAATACATTGGTATGTAATGAAATGTTGCTACATGAAAGCTGTCTCGTGTATTTCTGTCACAGATATTTTCACTCATTGGAGTTGTGTTGGTGACTGAACCTCTTTGGCTTGGGTTGCCACCTTTTCAAATGGCCATAGTGGGACATTTGCAGGACACATATCACAGTACAAAGTATAGAACTTTACATATATGCCTATATAAAAGCTTATATTCTTGTAGCGGTTTACTTGCTTATCCTGTTTCTTGTTACATGTAGGTATTTTAGATACAGATGACTATTTTATGCAACCATTACATTAAATATGGAACATGCAGAATGTCTCGAGATTGTAGGACATTAGTATTTGTACTCATTTTGGTCAGGACACTACTGCACATAGACGGACTGCCCCTCGCAAGGTGGGACAGGTGGTAACCCTATCTTTAGCTCATGTCCATAGCACATCTTTGTAATAGTGTATAGACATATGTACTCTCCATGTCCTTTGTTCATAATGTTCGGTCGTGGCGGAATGTGTGATTGCTATGGTCCATGTTGTGCACATATTTGAAAACTTCAGCCGCTGTATACAGCATACCCATGGATTCAGGAATGCACACACTTCCAACAACCACATTACCATTCACAGACTCTCAAACCCCACAATACCCAACACTCAAACTCATGACAGTCAGACTCCCGGAACTAACACAAATATAGAACACACACATGCACACACAGACACACTGCTACCATTCACATCCAAACAAACCATCCTACACTACATATGGCCAGATGGCCATGCCCCCATACACACCCCATGTGAGTGGCTGCGACCCCCACACCACACCTACTGTAATAATCTACCTCCGAGATAGCACAAACAGACACATGAAGCAAATGCACACACACACACATTACAGTCCCCCAGAAACACACACTGCACTCAGAACACACACTTACACACACTATAGCAATTGGAAACACACTTAAACACAGTACCTACCTGGACTGCAGCACCAGAAGCACTAACTAAATGTCCCTTAACATCGTGATAATAGTACTCACGGTTCTAGTGTTCCAGTACTGTGGTCTTTCAGTCTTTAAGCCTCGTGATTATGCGTGTCATTCAGTATTTGGTAGTATCCTATTTATATGTACCTCCATGGTTGTGTAAATGTTGTTAACCTATCTATATATTTGCATATATATGTATAGCCCTATATATCAACATATATCTCTCTATCACCCTTTCTCTCTCTATATTTTATATATATATATATATATATATATATATATATATATATATATATATATATATAGAGAGAGAGAGAGAGAACACACCTTTCGTTGGGTACATGGCGGTGTATACTATTTCCCGACTCCGCCCTTTTGTGTTTTAACCTGTCACAATACACACCTGCCGTTGGTACATCTCAGGTAACTTAGTGGTAGGTGATTGTGTACATGGTTGCGTGTTCTACTCCTGGCAGTGGTCGTTTTACCTCTCAGAGCAGGCACTATTAGTACAAGGGTGAATAATGCACATTTCAGCAGTTCTGGGCAGCTTTGCCCGTGATCTGCGTGATATTCAGCAAAGGTTAGACCTGTTTTGCGCATATCCATGTAGTCATGTTTAAACGATGCTTACCGGCACTTCCCGACACAAAAACCCGCTAACATGTGCTTAAACGTGCTCTAATGACCTGCATCTAACATCCATTATTCGAGACATCGGAATTACGTAACAGCCCTTGAAGGTCGTGAAACCGGGAACATGCACGAGACAGTCAGTGGCTTTACCACTGGGGCATCTGGGATATGTACAAGTGTTATGGTGTTTAGTATGTGGACTGTACTATGGCTGTTCCTCCATACTGCAAACAAATGTGTAACTCAGTTAGTTTACATATGGATGATACGTATTAATGGTATGTCCAAGTGATGCTTAATGGATGTGCTCCAGCTACGGGAATCCATGTCAAAGTGAGCCACACACTGTAATGTGCTACCCCTTGCCACAACCATAACTGGAGAACGCTGGGGTGACAGATACCTGTCATGGGTACTCCCCATGCTTTGGAACTACATCCCTGATTAGATTATATGGAACCCCTCATTAACACACCAGGAAATCCTTGCAGAGTGGGTGAGAAACAGTGGTTGCACCCCAGGGATCCCGCAATTGGCTCTACTCCACAGTTAATCAATGGGGTGGCGACAGCAGTCACATTTTGGCTAGGTTTATGAATGGCCTCTGACAATTAGGCATGTACCTACTGATGTACCTAGGAACCTATACATACAGTATCAACACATGCTGTTAGCTTAATTTACTGTTCAGGTGTTGACTTACCTTGTACCAATAGCTGTTGTGTGTGCAATAGTTGAGGGCTGCCTATGTAGGATGCACACAGTAGACCACCTATACATGACAATTTACAGGTAGTCGTGTGTGTGTGCCATCCGTTTTACTGTGTGTGCAGGTGGAGAAGTGTGTCAGTCCATGGGGGCCTACACTCTCAGTGTATGTGCTGTACGTTCCCCCTTTGCCAAGGCATGGGCATATTGGGCACGCCTCCGTCTTCCTACTGGGGCTGGCACAGGGTGTTCGTGGTATGAATCCCTCTGTGCCTGTGATGCCCTTGGCAATTGCGGTGGGCTGTGAGGGCCTTCACCATTATGTCCCTGCTGCAGCTGTTTCCGCAGTATCATATTATGTAGCATGGCACATACTATGAAGATGTGGGTACACGTGCCTGAAGAGTACTGTAAGGTTCCACCAGATATGTCCAAGCAACGGAACCGTGATTTCAGCATCCCAAACACACGCTCTGTGATGATTCTCGTTTGTGTGTGTGCCTCATTATGGCATTCTTGTATGGGTGTGTGTGCATTTCTGATGGGAGTCATCATCCACGGTTCCAGTGCATAGCCAGCATCCCCCACAAGGTAGCCATATGGGATGTCCCCCCTGACAAATACCTGGTACAGCTGTGAGGCATGCCAAATGTGGAAGTCATGGTAGCTTCCTGGGCTGCCAGCACACACATCCATAATAATGCCCCTGGGCATTGCACATGACCTGGCAGTTGATGGAGTGGTATCCCTTGCGGTTTATGTAGCGCCTACCATGCTCACCGGGTGGCGACTTGATATGTATGTGCATGCAGTCTATTGCACCCAGTACCTCTGGGTAGTCTGCCACATGGTGGAAGAGGCGCATATTGCTGGCCAACTCCTCCTGAGTTCAGGGGAAGTATATATGCTCATTGGCATGTGGTAACATGGCATCCAGGAACTGGTGGAGTGCCCAGGATGCTGAGGCCTGTGAGATCCCCATGATATCTCCAGTTGGCCTTTGAAAGGTACCTGTGGCTAGTATTCTCAAGATTACACATACCTTCATGTCCACTGGGATGGGTTCCCCTCTGTTGTTTCTGGCTCTGAGGTGTGGCCGGCACAGCTCAACGATTTGCTGTATGATGTTCCTGTCCACCCTGTAACGCTGTACTATCTCCAGATCATCTAGCTCCTGGTAGGTTACCCTTGGTCTGAACACTCTTCTCCTCCTCTGGGGCCTGAGGTGGTTGTCAGCATCATCCTCCACACCACCTTCAGTCTCCAACACATGGTGATGAATCACAGCTATGGCAGCTCCAAATAAGTACATTTTAAACGTTCCCTGTCTGTTTACACTGATAGTGCAGTGTCTGGGAATACATGAGGGTGTGAGAGGTGCCTTCACACTTTATACTATTGTGCTTTGGAAGCTGATGATGTCATAGGGTGTGTATGCACAATTGGAGCTGCAGGGTATCTTATTTATGTGTTTTACTGCAGGTACTGATATTTTGGTGCCTTTGGTGTTGAATTAAATTTATCTGCCATAGATCACCTCTTGCCCTTGCCTTCACTTTTCATAATGATTCCCCTCCCATTGTCAGGCATGCATCCAGCAGCCTGCTTTCTTGTTTGTTACTTTCCCAACCCAGGATTGTGTTGTGAAATGTGTTCTATAGCCGATCTACTACAGGTTTGCTTTGCTCTGCAGTGACAGTTCTCTTTTCTTTGCAATCTAGCATCTCCCCTATCCTGTTCTGCAGGTTGCTACTAGCAGCCTTGTTAGCTACCGTCAATGGCCCGCTGTGAGTTAATAGGTGTTAATTACTCAGGTGTACTCCAATTACCCTACTGTGGCATTTCCTTATTGTCTTCCCTTAACCTTCCTGTTTCAGCTGTGGTGCATGCTGCGCGCAGCCATTTATCGGGTTTCGAGCGCGTTGTCATCCACGTACACATGCGCTTTCAGTCACCTTGTGTGCTCTCAGCTAAGCAAAGCTATGGCTACATCCACACCCCTATCCTGTGGCTTTGCTTAGCAACAGGCAACCCAGATTAGCAATGCTCCAATGTGCTTACAGCTACGGTGGCACACCCCTCTGCTGATGTCATGTACACCTCCAGGCCATTCCTATGTGTTGTATCGCTGTGCCGTGTGGTACATCCTTAGGCCGGCGGGACGTTTGCGATTCAGTATTACTTGCCTCATTTGCATGGCATTGACTACTAATTCATAGTTACAGTGCCGAACACTGTCACAGACCTTTAGCAACCCTTGCACCTTGGTTGTGGTGTAGCATGCATACCATTGACTATTATGGCGAAATCATGATTTGTGTTACATTACAATTTTATGACATCTGTATATATTTTCCTTGTGTTCCCATTTGCGCACACATGCCCTGCAGTTGTACTTTGCACTAGTGTGGCCATGACATTAAATGTTATTTTTTTATGTGTTGTGCATGTTTTTTTATGCCATTGGCTGTATATTTAGCCATTGACATATGTTAACATTGTAATACATAAGTTTGGTCTGCTTTCATGGCTCCGATGTTCTGTTTGGAAAAATGTAAACTGTTTTTTTTTGGTTTACATTTCTGTATGCTTACGCTACGCCTGCACCACTTCATGGATCGCTATGTACCTTCATTTGCATGCTGCACTACTGCGCATGGGGTGATTACCATACATGAGCCGAGAGCTGTGCAGATCTGGCATATGCTGGTAGTGCCCGTGGAATTGGACCGTACCTGAATCGCTCAGCGGCCATATTTGGCATTAGACCGCCTATGCTACGCCTGTGCCTGGCACAAGCTTCATGAATCCCGGGGCTTATGTAAATTCATTTTTTCCATCGAGTTCTTGGTATGATTTGATAGCTAATAAAATATTTCCAAACAGATCAGTTCACTTAGTTAATCAGCTCTCTCTGTAATATATCCCACCTATCTGATTTTGTTGTTTTTGGCTTATTGCTGAACATCAGATATCCATATGCATGTCCATATGAAACAACAGAAAACAATAAAAACTACTACTTGATATTAATTTGATTTTGTCCATTTTTGGGGGGTTGTAAATTTACCCTCATTACATCTTATTTATTTTTTGGTGAGAGGGCAAGCCTCTGTCCCACCTAATCAAAACAAGATTACAAATTCAAGAAATCTTTCTCACTAGATCTCTTTGTCAACAATAAACTATTTATGCCATTCCAACATTCTGGAAAATTACTAGTTTGTGTTATCTTGTATTGTTGTGTGCATCTGTATTGTATAATTATTTGGTGAAAATGATAGGACCCAGTCCTGTGTCTCATATCAATATTTCTTTTGATAAAAGATTATTTAGTACTTTGATATAACCTCCAATAGCTCCAAATTAATCTGCAGAGTAAAATCATAAATCAGTTTAACTGTATCTTTACCTCCTGTTTCTAACAATTCTGCACATTTCATAACATAATGGAATGTAGCAGTGTGTATATATATATATATATATATATATATATATATATATATATATATATATATATATATACATATATACACAAGTAAACTGAGTGGCATTTAGTTAATGCAAGGAAATTTTTTTCTTGTATCATTTGCAAACCACAAGAACAGGTTTCATGATTAAAATATGCCTATCTACTCCAAACAAATTACTATTCCACCCAAATCCAGAAAGCATTGCATAGATACTGGGGCTCTCAAATCCCCCCCCATGTGTTGGCAATCCTATTAGTGACAATAAATGGTACCCATGCCACTGGTTTTGAATTCCCAAAATAAAAGAAAAAAATGGGTTTCACAAATTAGAACTACATTTTCTGTGATAATAGTAATAAAGTAAAATCTTCACTATCTACCCATCCATGTAGCTGTATGGTGCATTGTTCTGTCTCTATCCCAATCCAAGCTGTCTTATAACAACTTAAAAAAAATGCCAAATCTCGTGATGTTATTGATCCTAATAGTAATAATGGAAGAAGCTGAATCATTTACCTCGAGTCAAATCAAAGAACCCTTTCCATTTTTTCATCTGATGAAAGAAAACTAGTCCATCATCAGTTCCTGAACCACAAATTGATCCTACAGCTAGGAATATGCCATCCCATAATAGTCTCTTATCCTGTGTTTTCTTCTTGCAAGCATATCACAGCCAGTGCTACTAATCTATTTACTGCATATTTTTTTTTCATCTGAGACTTCTAGCAAATAACAAAGCAACACAGACAGTGGACATTAACCCCCAACTTGCAGGACTTTTAAGTAAGAAACCTTTCATTTTCAGAGGATGAAGCTGTGGGACTTTCACTCAAGAGTAAAAAGAGGGAACGCACCAACTACAGTCAGTACAGTGGACTGGAATGGATTAAATACACAAAATGGTACACAATCTACTGGTTTCAAGCTCCTGAGCTACAAAAAGTTCAAATATTTTCCATTATAGACAACCCCCCACCAGCCCATTATGCTTCATGCTTTCTCACCATCCCAATACTCCCATCCATCTCCGGGTCTTCCATCTCCAGAATTTAGCTGATACCAAGTTGGGAGTAACTCAAAACCCTCCAAAATCTCCAAAATGTTGAACATTGCTTTTCAGAATGTGAAACAAATGCACAAAATGTGGAACACTGCCTTTCACAATGTGAAACAAATGGGCAAAATGTGGAACACTGCCTTTCACAATGTGAAACAAATGGACAAAATGTAGAACACTTGCTAACCACATTGATTAGGAAGCTAGATCAAAACATGGTAACAAATTATTTCTTTGTACTAAAAAAGTATTATTTTGATAAATTATTATAAGTTAACATTATTCAGTATTATTTACAATGGATATTCAATAAAAAAAATTCTCAACAATGAAAGCATTCCAAACGCTTTAAATCTGGCTGGGGCTGGAATGGATGTTAAGGGCATCACAGCGGGTATTGTACTGGTGTATGCTTCTCCTGGAAGGGGGTTAATGTTTTACCATCCTTTCCCTGTCCGTCCCACAGATTCGTTACTAAGATCGAGGGCTACTCCCCTCAGGGAGCACCTTAGATAAATACCTAGCTAGAAGACACATTCACACCCTTCCCTGACAGCACCTCAGATGCTCAGACTGCTAATCACATCCTTCCCTGACAGCACCTCAGATGCTTGGACTGCTAATCACATCCTTCCCTGATAGCACCTCAGATGCTCGGAATGCTAATCACATCCTTCCCTGACAGCACCTCAGATGCTTGGAGTGCAAATCACATCCTTCCCTGACAGTACTTCAGATGCTTGAACTGCAAATCACATCCTTCCCTGACAGTACCTCAGATCATCAGACTACTAATCACATCCTTCCCTGACAGCACCTCAGATGCCTGAAATGCTAATCACATCCTTCCTTGACAGTACCTCAGATCATCGGGCTACTAATCACATCCTTCCCTGACAGCACCTCAGATGTTTGGAATGCTAATCACATCCTTCCTTAACAGCACCTCACATGCGTGGACTGCCAATCACATCCCTCCTTGACAGCACTTCAGATATTTCAACTGCTAATCACATCCGTCCCTGAAAGCACTTCAGATGCTTAGATTGCTAATCACATCCTTCCCTGACAGCACCTCAGATGCTCAGACTGCCAATCACATGTTTCCTTGACAGCACCTCAGATGCTCAGACTGCCAATCACATCCTCCCCTGACAGCACCTCAGATGCTTGGACTGCCAATCACATCCTTCCCTGACAGCACTTCAGATGCTTGGAATGCTAATCACATCCTTCCCTGACAGCACCTCAGATGCTTAGACTACATATCACATCCTTCCTTGACAGCACCTCAGATGCTCGGATGGTTAATTGCATCCTTCCTGACAGCACCTCAGATGCTTGGAATGCTAATCACATCCTTCCTTGACAGTACCTCAGATCATCGGATTACTAATCACATCCTTCCCTGACAGCACCTCAGATGCTCGGACTGCTAATCACATGCTTCCCTGACAGCACCGCAGATGCTTGGACTACTAATCACATGCTTCCCTGACAGCACCCTCACAGATGCTCGGACTGCTAATCACACCCTTCCCTGACAGCACCTCAGATGCTCAGACTGCCAATCACATCCTTCCCTGACAACACCTAAGAGGCTTGGACTGCTAATCACATACTTCCCTGACAGCACCTCAGATACTCTGACTGCTAATCACATACATCCCTGACAGCACCTCAGGTGCTTGGACTGCTAATCACATCCTTTCCTGACAGCACCTCAGATGCTCGGAATGCTAATCACATCCTTCCCTAACAGCAACTCAGATGCTCAGACTGCTAATCACATACTTCCCTGACAGCACCTCAGATGTTTGGAGTGTAAATCAAGTCCTTCCCTGACAAGACTTCAGATGCTTGGACTGCAAATCATATCCTTCCTTGACAGTACCTCAGATCCTCGGACTGCTAATCACATCCTTCCCTGACAGTACCTCAGATGCTTGGAATGCTAATCACATCCTTCTCTGACAGAACCTCACATGCTTGGACTGCTAATCACATCCTTCCCTAACAGCAACTCAGATGCTCAGACTGCTAATCACATACTTCCCTGACAGCACCTCAGATGTTTGGAGTGTAAATCAAGTCCTTCCCTGACAGGACTTCAGATACTTGGACTGCTAATCACATCCTTCCATGACAGCACCTCAGATGCTTGGAATTCTAATCACATCCTTCCCTGACAGCACCTCAGATGCTTAGACTACTAATCACATCCTTCCTTGACAGCACCTCAGATGCTCTGATGGTTAATTGCATCCTTCCTGACAACACCTCAGGTGTTTGGACTGCTAATCACATCCCTTCATGACAGCACCTCAGATGCTTGGTCTGCCAATCACATCCTTCTCTGACAGCACCTCAGATGCTCAGACTGCTAATTACATCCTTCCCTGACAGCACCTTAGATGCTCGGACTGCTAATCACATCCTTCATGACAGCACCTGAGATGCTTGGACTGCTAATCACATCCTTCCCTGACAGCACATCAGATGCTCGGACTGCTAATCACATCCTTCCCTGATAGCACCGCAGATTCTCAGACTGTCAATCACATCCTTCCCTGACAGCACATCAGATGCTTGGACTGCTAATCACATCCTTCCTGACAGCAACTCAAATGTCTGGACTGCTAATCACATCCTTCTGTGACAACACCTCAGATGCTTGGACTGCCAATCACATCCTTCCCTGACAGCACCTCAGATGCTTGGACTGCAAATCCCATCCTTCCCTGACAGCACCTCACATGCTTGGGCTGCTAATCACATCCTTCCCTGATAGCACCTCAGATGCTTGGACTGTCATCACATCCTTCCCTGACAGCACCTAAGATGCTTGGAATGCAAATCACAGCCTTCCCTGGCAGCACCTCAGACGCTCAGACTACTAATCACTTCCTTTCCTGACAGCACCTCAGATGCTTGGACTGGAAATCACATCCTTCCCTGACAGCACCTCAGATGCTTGGACTGATAATCGCATTCCTCCCTGACAGCACCTCAGATGCTCGGACTGTTAATCACATCCTTCACTGACAGCATCTCAGATGCTCGGACTGTTAATCACATCCTTCCCTGACAGCACCTCAGATGCTTGGACTGCCAATCACATCCTTCCCTGACAGCACCTCAGATGCTTGGACTGCGAAACACAACCTTCCCTGATAGCACCTCAGATGCTTGGACTACCAATCACATCCTTCCCTGACAGGACCTCACATACTTGGACTGCTAATCACATCCTTCCCTGATAGCACCTCATTTGCTTGGATTGCCAATCACATCCTTCCCTGACCGTATCTCAGATGCTTGGAATGCTAATCACATCCTTCCCTGACAGCACCTCAGACGCTCAGACTACTAATCACATCCTCTCCTGACAGCACCTCAGATGCTTGGACTGGAGATCACATCCTTCCCTGACAGCACCTCACATGCTTGGACTGCCAATCACATCCTTCCCTGACAGCACCTCAGATGCTTGGACTGCCAATCACATCTCTCCCTGACAGCACCTTAGATGCTCGGACTGCTAATCACATCCTTCCTGATAGCACCTCAGATGCTTGGACTGCTTATCACATCCTTCCCTGACAGCACCTCAGATGCTTAGAATGCTAATCACATCCTTCCTTGACCGCACCTCAGATGCTCGGACTGCTAATCACATCCTTCCTGACAGCAACTCAGATGGTTGGACTGCCAATCACATCTTTCCCTGAAAGCACCTCAGATGCGTGGACTGCTAATCACATCCTTCCATGACAGCACCTCAGATGCTTGGACTGCCAATAACATCCTTCCCTGACAGCACCACAGATGCTTAGACTGCCAATCACAACCTTCCTGACAGCACCTCAGATGCTTGGACTACCAATCACATCCTTCCCTGACAGCACCTCAAAAGCTAGGACTGCTAATCACATCATTTCCTGATAGCACATCAGATGCTTGGACTGCCAATCACATCCTTCCCTGACCGTACCTCAGATGCTTGGAATGCTAATCACATCCTTCCCTGACAGCATCTCAGATGCTTGTACTGCTAATCGCATCCTTCCCTGACAGCAACTCAGATGCTCAGACTGTCAATCACATCCTTCACTGACAGCACCTCAGATGCTCAGACTGTTAATCACATCCTTCCCTGACAGCACCTCAGATGCTTGGACTGCTAATCACATCCTTCCCGGACAGCACCTAAGATACTCATACTGCTAATCACATCCTTCCCTGACAGCACCTCAGACACTCAGAATACTAAACAAATCCTTTTCAGACAGCACCTCAGATGCTTGGAATGGAAATCACATCCTTCCCTAACAGCATCTCAGATACTTGGACTGCTAATCGCATCTTTCCCTGACAGCACCTCAGATGCTCGGACTGCTAATCACATCCTTCCTGACAGCAACTCAAATGTTTGGACTGCTAATCACATCCTTCTGTGACAACAACTCAGATGCTTGGACTGCCAATCACATCCTTCCCTGACAGCACCTCAGATGCTTGGACTGCTAATCACATCCTTTCCTAATAGCACCTCAGATGCTTGGACTGTCAGTCACATCCTTCCCTGACAGCACCTCAGATGCTTGGAATGCAAATTACATCCTTCCCTGACAGCACCTCAGACGCTCAGACTACTAATCACTTCCTTTCCTGACAGCACCTCAGATGCTTGGACTGGAAATCACATCCTTCCCCGACAGCACCTCAGATGCTTGGACTGCTAATTGCATTCCTCCCTGACAGCACCTCAGATGCTCGGACTGTTAATCACACCCTTCACTGACAGCATCTCAGATGTTCAGACTGTTAATCAGATCCTTCCCTGACAACACCTCAGATGCTTGGACTGCTAA
Source organism: Protopterus annectens (assembly GCF_019279795.1). NCBI lineage: Eukaryota > Metazoa > Chordata > Ceratodontiformes > Protopteridae > Protopterus > Protopterus annectens. The sequence continues at coordinate 117,577,084 of NC_056728.1, read as the reverse complement.
TCACATCCTTCCCTGACAGCACTTCAGATGCTTGGTCTGCCAATCACTTCCTTTCCTGACAGCACCTCAGATGCTTGGACTGCCAATCACATCTTTCCCTGACAGCACCTCAGATGCTCGGACTGCTAATCACATCCATCCTGACAGCACCTCAGATGCTTCGACTGCTAATCCCATCCTTCCCTGACAGCACCTCAGATGCTAAGACTGCCAATCACAACCTTCCTGCCAACACCTCAGATGCTTGGACTACCAATCACATCCTTCCCTGACAGCACCTCACATGCTTGGACTGGAAATCACATCTTCCCTGACAGCACCTCATATGCTTGGACTGCTAATCGCATTCTTCCCTGACAGCACCTCAGATGCTCGGACTGTTAATCACATCCTTCACTGACAGCACCTCAGATGCTTGGACTGCTAATCACATCCTTCCCTGACAGCACTTCAGAAGCTTGGAATGCTAATCACATCCGTCCCTGACAGCACCTCAGATGCTAGGACTGCTAATCACATCCTTCCTGACAGCAACTCAGATGCTTGGACTGCCAATCACATCTTTCCCTGAAAGCACCTCAGATGCTTGGACTGCCAATCACATCATTTCCTGACAGCACCTCAGATACTTGGACTGCTATTCACATCCTTCCCTGACAGCACCTCAGATGCCTCGACTGCCAATCACATCCTTCCCTGACAGCACCTCAGATGCTTGGACTGCCAATCACAACCTTCCCTGACAGCACCTCAGATGCTTGGACTGCTAATCCCATCCTTCAGGGGGGAGCGCCTCAGATGCTTACACTGCAAATCACAACCTTCCTGACAGCACCTCAGATGCTTGGACTACCAATCACATCCTTCCCTGACAGGACCTCACATGCTTGGACTGCTAATCACATCCTTCCCTGATAGCACCTCAGATGCTTAGACTGCCAATCACATCCTTCCCTGACCGTACCTCAGATGCTCGGACTGCTAATCACATCCTTCCTGACAGCACCTCAGATGCTTGGACTACCAATCACATCCTTCCCTGACAGGACCTCACATGCTTGGACTGCTAATCACATCCTTCCCTGATAGCACCTCAGATGCTTAGACTGCCAATCACATCCTTCCCTGACAGCACCTCAGATGCTCGGACTGCTAATCACATCCTTCCTGACAGCAACTCAGATGCTTGGACTGCCAATCACATCTCTTCCTGAAAGCACCTCAGATGCTTGGACTGCCAATCACATCATTCCCTGACAGCACCTCAGATGTTTGGACTTCTAATCACATCCTTCCCTGACAGCACCTCGGATGCCACGACTGCCAATCACATCCTTCCCTGACAGCACCTCAGATGCTTGAACTGCCAATCACAACCTTCCCTGATAGCACCTCAGATGCTTGGACTACCAATCACATCCTTCCCTGACAGGACCTCACATGCTTGGACTGCTAATCACAAACTTCCCTGATAGCACCTCAGATGCTTGGATTGCCAGTCACATCCTTCCCTGAACGTACCTCAGATGCTTGGAATGCTAATCACATCCTTTCCTGACAGCACCTCAGACGCTCAGACTACTAATCACATCCTCTCCTGACAGCACCTCAGATGCTTGGACTGGAGATCAAATCCTTCCCTGACTGCACCTCAGATGCTTAAACTGCCAATCACAACCTTCCTGACAGCACCTCAGATGCTTGGACTACCAATCACATCCTTCCCTGACAGGACCTCACATGCTTGGACTGCTAATCACATCCTTCCCTGATAGCACCTCAGATGCTTGGACTGCCAATCACATCCTTCCCTGACCGTACCTCAGATGCTTGGAATACTAATCACATCCTTCCCTGACAGCACCTCAGATGCTCAGACTACTAATCACATCCTCTCCTGAGAACACCTCAGATGCTTGGTCTGCCAATCCCATCCTTCCCTGACAGCACCTCAGATGCTTTGACTACCAATCACATCGTTCCCTGATAGCACCTCAGATGCCTGGACTGCTAATTACATCCTTCCCTGACTGCACCTCAAATTCTAGGACTGCCAATCACATCCTTCCCTGACAGCACCTCAGATGCTTGGACTGCCAATCACATCCTTCCCTGACAGCACCTCAGATGCTCAGACTGCTAAACGTATCCTTCCCTGACAGCACCTCAGATGCTCGGACTGTTAATCACATCCTTCACTGACAGCACCTCAGATGCTCGGATTGTTAATCACATCCTTCCTGACAGCACCTCAGATGCTTGGGCTGCTAATCACATACTTACCTGACAGCACCTCAGATGCTTGGAATGCTAATCACATCCTTCCTGACAGCACCTCAGGTGCTTGGGCTGCTAATCACATACTTCCCTGACAGCATCTCAGATACTTGGACTGCTAATCGCATCTTTCCCTGACAGCACCTCAGATGCTCGGACTGCTAATCACATCTTTCCCTGACAGCACCTCAGATGCTCGGACTGCTAATCACATCCTTCTCTGATAGCACCGCAGATGCTCAGACTGTCAGTCACATCCTTCCCTGACAGCACCTCAGATGCTTGGACTGCTAATCACATCCTTCCTGACAGCAACTCATATGTTTGGACTGCTTATCACATCCTTCTTTGACAACACCTCAGATGCTTCGACTGCCAATCACATCCTTCCCTGACAGCACCTCAGATGCTTGGACTGCAATCACATCCTTCCCTGACAGCACCTCAGATGCTTGGAATGCTAATCACATATTTCCTGACAGCACCTCAGATGCTTGGACTGCTAATCGCATACTTCCCTGACAGCACCTCACATTCTTGGACTGCTAATCACATCCTTCTCTGACAGCACCTTAGATGCTCAGACTGCAAATCGCATACTTCCCTGACAGCACCTCAGATGTTCGGACTGTTAATCACATCCTTCGTTGACAGCACCTCAGATGCTGGTACTGTTAATCACATCCTTCCCTGACAGCACCTCAGATGCTTGGACTGCTAATCACATCCTTCCCTGACAGCACCTCAGATACTTGGACTGCTAATCACATCCTTCCCTGACAGCACCTCAGATGCTTGGACTGCTAATCACATACTTCCCTGACAGCACCTCAGATTTTTGGACTGCTACTCACATCCTTCCCTGACAGCACCTTAGATGCTCAGACTACTAATCGCATCCTTCCCTGACAGCACCTCAGATGCTCGGACTGTTAATCACATCCTTCACTGACAGCACCTCAGATGCTTAGACTGTTAATCACATCCTTCCCTGACAGCACCTCAGATGCATGGGCTGCTAATCACATACTTCCCTGACAGCACCTCAGATGCTTGGACTGCTAATCACATCCTTCCCTGACAGCACCTCAGATGCTCGGAATGCTAATCACATCCTTCCCTGACAGCACCTCAGATGCTCGGACTGCTAATCACATCCTTCACTGACAGCACCTCAGATGCTCAGACTGCTAATCACATCCTTCCCTGACAGCACCTCAGATGCTTTGACTGCCAATCACATCCTTCCCTGACAGCACCTCAGATGCCTGGACTGCTAATCACATCATTCCCTGACAGCACCTCAGATTCTAGGACTGCCAATCACATCCTTCCCTGACAGCACCTCAGATGCTTGGACTGCCAATCACATCCTTTCCTGACAGCACCTCAGATGCTCGGACTGCTAAACGCATCCTTCCCTGACAGCACCTCAGATGCTTGGAGTACTAATCACATCCTTCCCTGATAGCACCTCAGATGCTTGGGCTGCTAATCACATCCTTCTCTGACAGCACCTCAGATGCTTGGAATGCTAATCACATCCTTCCCTGATAGCACCTCAGATGCTTAGGCTGCTAATCACATCCTTCCTGACAGCACATCAGATGTGTGGACTGTTAATCACATCCTTCCCTGACAGCACCTCAGATGCTTGGGCTGCTAATCACATACTTCCCTGACAGCACCTCAAATGCTTAGACTGCTAATCACATCCTTCCCTGACAGCACCTCAGATGCTTGGACTGCTAATCACATCCTTCCCTGACAGCACCTCAGATGCTCGTACTGCTAATCACATCCTTTCCTGACAGCACCTCAAATGCTTGGACTGCCAATCACATCTTTCCTCTGACAGCACCTCAGATGCTCGGACTGCTAATCACATCCTTCCCTGACAGCACCTCAGATGCTCGGACTGCTAATCACATCCTTCACTGACAGCAGCTCAGATGCTCGGACTGCTAATCCCATCCTTCCCTGACAGCACCTCAGATTCTAGGACTGCCAATCACATCCTTCCCTGACATCACCTCAGATGCCTGGACTGCTAAACGCATCCTTCCCTGACAGCACCTCAGATGCTCGGACTGTTAATCACATCCTTCACTGACAGCACCTCAGATGCTCGGATTGTTAATCACATCCTTCCTGACAGCACCTCAGATACTTGGGCTGCTAATCACATACTTCCCTGACAGCACTTCAGATTCTTGGACTGCTAATCACATCCTTCCCTGACAGCACCTTAGATGCTCGTACTGCTAATCGCATCCTTTCCTGACAGCACCTCAGATGCTCAGACTGTTAATCACATCCTTCACTGAGAGCACCTCAGATGCTCGGACTGTTAATCACATCCATCCCTGACAGCACGTCAGATGCTTGGACTGCTAATCACATCTTTTTCTGACACCACCTCAGATGCTCGTACTACTTATCACATCCTTCCATGACAGCACCTCAGATGCTTTGACTGCCCATCACATCTTTCACTGACAGCACCTCAGATGCTCGGACTGCTAATCACATCCTTCCCTGACAGCACCTCAGATGTTTGGACTGCCAATCACATCCTTCTCTGACAGCACCTCAGATGCTTGGACTGCCAATCACATCCTTCCCTGACAGCACCTCAGATACTTGGACTGCTAATCAAACCCAGTTGCCTATTAACCAAAATTGCTGAGAAAAATTAGACTGAGAGCTGGTGTAGCTGTTTATCTTTAAAATTCAAAGACCACATAAAGCTGCTCATTACAGCATGACTTTACTTAACGTCAGGAATGTTTCTTGAAATCTTGCAATGTATATAAAGTTGCTGTAACAAAATCAGTGGTCTGAAGACAGGACTTTAAAGAAGATAAAGATATAAATGTGAACACATAATGTGTTTGCCATGACTCATCAGTTATAGAATTTTTTAAGAATGATGTCTTTTGATGCAACATTTTCAGAATCCTATTATGCATTACTAAATTCTAAGGAATACATATAGTTTACCCATGATGAAAGCCTCCTTTTTGCATCTACGTTAGGCTTCTCTTGCTTCCATTCAGTTTGTTTTTATTTTCCTAGAAAGCTTGGATTTCTTCCAGTAGCATACACCTATAGCTCTCAACCCCTGAATGTTAGAAATCTTAGCACTGGCCTTGAACATTTTTAACAAATGGATGGAAAGTTGAGTGCTCCCCAACACCAAGTTGATAACAAAAGATAAAAATAACTAACTAAATACATAAATAATGTATTATGAATTTCAAACACTGTATGGACGTAGGAGTGTAGCAAGCTCCTAGCTACAACTGCTGCAATCCTACAATTCAGGAACATCTTACATTGTTGGCTTTTAGTTTCTAGCTGTACAGTGGTGACTGGACCAATAGCACAGTTCAGCTAGAAAAATGGACCAATAGCAAAGTCAGCTGTGCTTCTGGTCCATTCTTCTAGCTGAACTGTGCAACTGGTAAATCCAATCATACCTCTCAACTCTACAGATTTGTGCAGAATGTCAACATTTTTGCCTCACATTTTTGGTCTATTTTTCATAATGTTGTGGCTTTCTGTCAAATCACTGACAATTCATTAAAGAATGAAATCAGAAAACAATAACAGATAGTTGAGTTTCAGACTTCATACCCTTCAGAAAATTCATGCTAATGCAAAACTTGTTACTCTATCAACTTTCTAAGTTTGTAGGAGCAATATTTAAAAATTGTTTCTATTTCTGGGCCCTTGTCCCCCCCATTATTTATGGCTTTGTCTGGATTTCATGCTCAAGAGGTTGAGAGGTATGCATCCAATGGATGCCACTAGTCCATTTTTCTTTCTGCATTGTGTTACTGATCTGTTCAACAGCGAGAAAAATGGACCAGTAGCATAAGTCGCTAAAAGTCCACTATGTTATCAGTCTAGTGTTCTAGCTGCACTATGCTATTGATCTGTTTAACAGACCAAAGAAGAGTGCAACTAGAAGACTCCAGTGAGTCGGCTGACTCCATTTTGACTTATTTGATTCCTTATTTCATTGGCTTTACAACTGAGCCAATGAAAGAGCACAAATTAGAGCTCTCATAGGGCATCAGATAGCAGAGCAAATGTTAAGATATGGGTTAAAACTGGAATGCTCCACCAAATGTAGAGTGGTTCTAAACTGATGCATGTTGTGATGTAATTCGCCACACCAGGTAAGCTTGCCTAACCCCTAAACTCATCAGTTTGTTCCTGCTCACCCCTCCTGCAAACTATGTATTCCAACTACAAGATCGCACTACAGTGAGGAAAGGGATACATTTCTCAATCTGCACTGTGCCATGATCTCTAGTCATAACACTGAGTACTTATCAGTGAATGCCACTGGCATTCACTGATATGGACTCTTGCTCAATTAACATTCGGAAACACAGGAACTGGCCAACTGCCATTCAGGATTCCCATGCTTGCTGAACCTTAAAAAATTTTGATAGTAAACCATATCTGTATATATATATATATATATATATATATATATATATATATATATATATATATATATAAATCAGTCACACCTTTTTAATGAGTGTGGTGTTAGACCTATTTCCAAAGCAAAAAAAAAAAAAAAATTCCATACATTGTTTAGATTGTTCCATAATCTCAGTACATAGTTCCAGTATTGTAGCTAGGGTGGGGGTAAAAGGGAGGGTAGTTGCCCCATCTACAAGTTGTTATGGAATGGACATGACACCTCTGAAGAGTTGACAATCAGGTGAGTGCATTAAGTGCATTTACCTAAGTTATGACAAATAGATAATATGACAGCCACCTAAATTAATGCATTCATTTGTTTAAAGCATGAATGTGTTTGAAACTGGAACAAGAAGTTGTTGACACTCACCTTGTTGATGGGAATGATTGTGTGGGAGGTGCTGATGATTGACAGTGGGGGCAATGAATAAAAAAAAAAGTCAATCTCCATAGTGCCTATTTCTGGAAGATCCAAGACAGGCACGTCTTCTGAATCCACAGCTCCAGGAGAGGATTGTGAAAACATTTCAGACAGACCACCAGTGCATTCATATTACTTTTGATGTGAATCACTGAAAGAGCAAGAACTTTTTCATTTGTCGACTACTAGAAATGCATTGCCTTTCCTCACAGGAAATATGATTGTGTGATCATTTTCTTACTTGGGTAAAAAATAATGCAGTTGTTGCTGCAGCCAATCAGGAGAGGTAATGACAGCATATTTTTTCCAGAGCCCTGATGGCCAGGAGGATGGCAAATACTCCAAGTCCGTGATGAGGAGAATTATCATGTGAGGGGGTCGGACCCTTTCCCTTGTACCATGGAGGAACAGAGATGAGGTAAACACCATATCAGTTAAGTACCTGTTGTTAGAACTTGTGATGGGTTTGGTTGCAGTATTGGGAGACATACCTAAAGGCTGGTTGGCATTGCCCTACATTTCTGGTCTGGGGTCAGAAGTTTCACTCTAGAAGATATTGAACATGTGGTGACTGTCATTCACTAGTTCTTCACATTCTTCAGTGCCTCTCACATTCTTAGGTTTACTTACAGTACCATAAAGATTATGTCAGCCATCAAACCCAAAAGGTGCAAAAAGGTTTGAACTTGGACCCTTCACCGTGTTATCAACCAGACTGATAGGTTCATGACAACCCAGGGCCCCCTCCATGGGCTGGTATCACCAACACCAGACAGTGTCCAGATGTGTGTCATTGAAGGCAGTTAACTGAGGTGGGATCAAAGTGGACTGTTTCAATTTATACTTGTCCCATAGACTATAACCATGAGATTGGAAACTACTCCTTGAATGACACTAGGGAGTTTCACAGTGGTGCCACTAGGAAACAATTAAAAAGGTAGGGAAACATAGACTTCTGCCATGATTCACCCCAAAAAATGTATCATGCTGGTAAATACTCAAGTTGCCAAGGAAGGTCCAAGCAGCAGCAGTTCACATTAAAGGTGGTGCTGAATTATGGCAAAGTGAAGGAATCTCCTGTGTGGGCTCAGACAGGCATGTACCAGCAGCTGTCCATTATGCCCTGTGTCACCATCCAGGCATCTTGTTGCAGCAAGTGCATAGGTCTGCCACTATAAAGTCACTGTATGGTGCCTGATGAACTGAATGTACTTGTCACAATGCCACATTGCAGGATGGGATGAAAGCCTTCTGTCTCCTTTGTAACTAAAGAGAGGCAGGAGTATAAGTGTAGGCCTCATTTCAAAGGAGGAACAACAGTTGGATCTTCTTTGCTAAGCAGAGCATGTCCCAAGTGTTCTGTGTTGTCGTTTCTGTAAAATGACATAAAAGCTCTAGGATATGGCCTCTATGACCTAGTGCTTTTTGGTGGTGGCTCCCTAAGCAGAAGCAAACTCTTTGAGCCATCACCATGGACAGCCATAGCTGATTGTCAGGATCTGCAGTTTTTGGGATGATGGTGCCATCCTCTTGGGTAACATAGTTGGCACCAGCAAACAGGGAAAATATCTTACAATGCTTATGAGACTTTCTTAGTCTGCAAGAAAGCTACTCCATCTTGGTGGTTGTGGCTTGTACTTAGGCACCAGAAAAGGAGGAAACTGAAGGGCGATCATATATTATAGACCTCCTACACAGTAATGATGACTTGCTTCCTCTTTAACAAATTCTCTACCAGGTCCTGTGAATGCTCTCAGAACAATCTCCCTTTAAATGAAGAATCCTAGGTTGACTGCTTGAGCGCCTTCTTGAAGGAGGATAGCCTCAGTGTGGTCAGCCTGCTCTGTAGCCATAGTGCCAGCACAGCCAAAATTACAGTGAGCAACATGGTATCTCCTCCTCCCCATGCCACCTGAGCTCAGACTTGGACAGGAGGAAGCCTTTCCAGTATCTGATCCACTAAGGAGAACTGAAAAATGGACAGAGGAGACAAAGAGTTGAAAGATCTAAGGCCTTATATGTCAGGAAAGAATACTCTCTCACCTGCCCTCTCTGAGGGTTTAGATTTCTTGCTTGGCAACCGGGTGTTAAATGAAGTAGTGTCCGGGTCCTGTGCTGGGCTGAGATCAGGTAGGGGTCCACTCAAGGATGAGCAGTCAGGATCTAGTTCCATTTAGCCAAGAGCTTACAGAGAGCATATGCTTTCTTAGGAGCTCCAGATGCAGAGTCTGGTTGCTTCTAGGTACATATATGGCATGATCTGGCATCTTTAATCATGGGTTCCAAAGGAAGGAAATTACCAAAGGCTTCTCCTCTTTTTCCCCAGATACTCATTAAGGCATGTCTGGAGTAAGGAATGGGATTTAGAGGGCAGTCTGGAGAACATTTTGTGTGTCTGTTTGAAACTGTTTGATAATGAGGTCTTATTATCATCATCTGTTCTGCAGATACTGCCCTTCGGATCCTCTGACTCTATATGAAGCAAAGGAGATATAATAACATACCTCACACTAGGTATATCGTTGATGTGCTTATGAATATACAACATATGTAGGGTCAAGTGTGTTAGGGAAGTACATCCAATATTAAGAAACAGGGAGCCAGCAGAAGGACTTGACAGGTTTGCAATGGGCTTAATACTGCCATCAGGCTATAGTTCATAAATTTGCATTCGTACAGGTCTTACCAGATTTCAGAGCACTGTCTAAATGTTAAACTAAACAACAGGTCCTGGTACAGAAATACCTACTGTAGCATTCTCAAGCTTAGTCGTCACCCATGTTGGCCCTAGGGAAGGCCTGTGTACAGCAGTCCTTTGACATGAATGCAACTACAGAACTATGATTGGAGACTTGAGGAATTACTCCTTAGGCATAAGCTGATCACAAACAGGTTACCTACACTTTGGGAAGTACCCCTAAGGTAGGAACGTGAGGATGTACTTTATTAGTGTTCAATGTTATCCACAGAAGGAGAAGACTGATGTATAACAATAACTAATCAACAGCAAAGTTCTAGCATACAGAAACCAGAGGACCATCTCTGAAAGGGACTTACCTCAAGGAGGGTATGACTAATTCCTGAGCTCTGTTCCTCTGGCCTTCTGAAAGTACTTTGGCAAAGACCTAAGACTGCATACAAGACTAATCAAGTGATTCCAGGAATGGGCACTTTCTGACACCACCATCATCCTCCCCATAGTAAGCTAAGCTAGAAGTCCCTTCCTCCTAGGTCTGCAGATGGCCTAGGTGAATCTCTGGTAGTTATGGCACAGTTCCTCATTATGCATCTCTAGCAGACAGTAGAGAGAATGCCAGCTCAGCTCTTACCTCTTTGCACATTGGTCATTTAAGGGTAGCTTCTTTATTAACAAATAGGTATTTTATTTAGAAATATTCTTTTATCCATTTTCCTTAATATAACTTTGTTCTTCCTTCTCTAACATGTCTTTCTTTCTTTTGAATGGGATAGTCCAACTGTGCAAGAAAAGTCCCTTTTCAGTAGAGGCTTGGTGGAAAACAAAGATCCAAACAATGGGAATAACATATATATATATATATATATATATATATATAGTTATGTTGTAATACACAGCGATATGAGAAAACACTGCAATAAAACTAGAGACAGCATATAATCATAGTCTAATGGCTTGTATTTATCAGGCTGTGGATGGTATTTCATTACTGAAACTAAGTGAAAATTCCTTAAGATTCCAAGAGTTCTATAAGTTATTTCTTACACTTATTTCACTGAATTGCACTTCTGAAATGTTTATAATTGTGCTATACTGTTAATCTATTACATTTTGCACTGTTAGAAAGCTTTTTTTACTGTTTCACTGAATGTATGTACTGTTTTAACTGTATTTTTCATTGCTAGATACTGTCTCATTACTCTAATTGCATGTTTACTGAATTACTTAACTGTAAACTGCTTTTGCATACTGAGAGTTGTATTTTCTGTTTGTGAGTGCTCTATCCGAGCGTTTCTGTGCATTTTTGATTTTTTTGAGGTTTCTGTGTTCTAATCTAGTCTGTTTACAGTTAAAAGCATTCTCTAGAGTCTTCTTGCTCCTTGATCTGTTTAAAACTTTAATTTAGTGGCTACAGCTAGGAACTGTAATAGTGTGCATTACTATAATTGCATTTTTATTTAATTACTAAATTGTAAATTGCTTTTTCATACTGAGACTTGTATTTTCTCTTTGTGAGTGCTCTTTCTATGCTTTTAAAGTGAGGTTTCTGTGATCTGCTCAGGTGGCATAATCTTGATAGAGGCCTGCTGTTGTCTAGGCTTGGTAGTTTTGTTTGAGTTTCCTGTATTTCTGGCAGCCATTTTCTGCTGATAGTCTGTCTTCATTATTATTGAGAGTAACAGGGCCTCCCGACCTTCTGTAGTATGAGTGATTGGGTAATAGCAGGGGCTGAGTAGTAATTTGATCTTCTAACTCTTCCATCCTTATTGGTATATAAACCCTGTGTCTTGAAAAGGTTGTGCTTTGTACTTATCAGACTGTGGCTGGTATTTCATTACTGAAACTAAGCGGAAATTCCTTAAGATTCCAAGAGCAGGATAAGTTATTTCTTACACTTATTTCACTGAACTGCTCTTCTGAAACATTTATAATTGTGCTATACCGTTAATCTACTACATTTTGCACTGTTATAAAGCTTTTTTTACTGTTTCACTGCATTTATGTACTGTTTTATACTGTTTTAACTGTATTTTTCATTGCTAGATACTGTTTCATTACTCTAATTGCATGGTTACTGAATTACTTAACTGTAAACTGTTTTTTTCATACTGAGAGTTGTATTTTCTGTTTGTGAGTGCTCTGTCCAAGCTTTTCTGTGCATTTTTGATTTTTTGAGGTTTCTGTGTTCTAATGTAGTCTGTTTACAGTTAAAAGCATTCTCTAGCATCTGCTTGCTTCTTGATCTGTTTAAAACTTTCATTTAGTGGCTACAGCTAGGAACTGTAACTGTTTTCCCAACCACCCTCCCTAGTGTTGTGGTGTTCTTATACTTGGTGACTTTGCAGTTGCCCGCCCATACTGTATATTTAATCTGTGACACTCCTCCCAGTTTAGTGTCATTAGTTCATTCAGTCTAATAGAGAACATTTGTGAAAGCTGACCCACTCAGATTCTTAACCTTGAATTAACTTCTGCTCCAGCTTTCCCCACTTCCACTTTACTGAAAAAAAAAATTACTGAAAAAAAAATTCTAAGCTTGCTTCCCCCTTTCCTGTAACAAGTCTTGTCCAGATACAGATTTTCTGTATCCAGGACTGTTTGTAAGCTCCTGAGCCCCCCCCCCACTTAACTAGGGTTAACTATTCCTGGCACCATAAAGTCTGCTATTCAAATTTTCCCTTGCAACTAGCCAGCTTTTTAGTTTTAGATGCAAATCTGTTTCTTTGAGCCCAGCACTTGTTCAGAACTCATTGTAAGCACTAAATAAGCTACAAATTACTACAGCACTCAACTTTCCTCACTTGTCTAGAGGAAAACAGTTTTTAGTACTTAATAAATGAGCACCTATCCAGACATATCTAAAGGTCAGTTCCCAGTGTTTTCTCCTGTCTTCCTGTTGAATCTGGGCATCTTGGGACAATGCAGCAATTGCCTCATGTACACAGACAACCCTCTCCTCCTTCCACCCAACACTGTGACCTGTGAGAGATGCACTTATATAGCCAAACTGGAAGCAAAGCTCTCTTCATCGAAGACTGGACTAGACAGTCAAGAGGAGAGGGTAAACACTTGCACCGCCCCACACTCATCACATAGTCCCTCAAAACCTACACCATCAAAACGCACACACACAGAAGCACAAAACACACACCTACATTCGTGGAGGCTCTCAGTAAAAATCTGCCCAAACAACCAAGAACTCCAAAGCAGAAATGCAAGCAACCTCCACCCCCCAACACAACCCAAATGACACATAGCCCACATACTCAGTGTGCCACTCAACTACAGCCCATAAGGCAAAGCGTACCCAACACTCTAGTCATAGGTGACTCTATAGTCAGGTACACTGATGTTCCACTCACCAGGCTAAACAAGGAAAAAGTGCCTGTCAGGTGCCAGGATCTGTCACATAATGCACGCACTCAGGTCACTCCATAACAAGTACAAATATGACTCTGTCATTGTCCATGTTGGTGTGAATGACCTGAGATGTACCACCCTGGACTACATGAAAAGAGACAGGGAGGAGCTCTCGATCTTGTAGCCCAGGCAGGTATGACCCTAGCCCTGAGTAGCATCCTGCCATCACCCAGAATGATACCACAGTACAAGGACAAAATGATTGATTTCAACAATTGGCTAAGCTTCTGGTGTCATTCTAAGGGAATCCAGTATCTGTCTGCCTGGGATGACATGATCTACAGATCATGCTGCTTTGCCAGAGATGGCCTGCACCTGTTGCCCTTGGGATTCCGGATACTGGCAAAGGCTCTTGCCATCCCTATAGTGCCTTTTTTAGGCAAGGTTTAAATGACAAATTCACCACCATAACAGGTACAAGCAAACAAAATCTGTGGGTAATGCTACTCAATGCTAGAAGTCTAAACCTCAGAATGCACTCACTCAAGGCACTCGTTAAAATGGAGAACATCGACATCTGTGCAGTGACAGAGACCTGGTTCAAAGCTCCAGAGAGCACCTCTGCATTACCAGGTTATAATTCATACCACACCTTTCGGCCACCAAACCCAGACCGAAACACTAAAGGTGGAGGAGTGCCAATATTCATTAAGGATATCCACACCTCCAAGCTAGCTTCTCAGCATAATGCATCCGAGATTATCCAAGTTCAACTAACTCTGGGCAAAACTGCAATCCAGATTGTAGCTTGCTACAGACCCCCCACCATGCCCTAGGATTCCCACTCTTCTTTTCTTAATACACTGGAAAATATTAAGGTACAACCCAACACCCTAATAATGGGTGATTTAAACTACACCACCATTAACTGAGAAAACTACTCATGTACCAACTCTTTTGCTCAACATTTTCCTGGAATTCATCAATTCCAATGCCTTGGATCAACTTATCCACACCCCCACCACGGGCAGCAATATCCTAGACCTGGTCATCACCAACATGGGCAACCGGTGTTCCAAACCAGAAGTCAGCTCCTCGTTGGTCAGATCCGACCACAAGCTAATCACCCTAGACATCCACATCCCGCTCCCATCCCCCATTAGGAAAACAACCATACAAACTTTCTCCAAAGCCAACTTCACGCTTCTTAAGACAGAAGTGGCAAACTTCACGACACCCATGCAGATGGAAAATAGAGGTACGACTGCTGAAGCCTACACAAATGCACTTTATAAGCACTTACACGAGTGCATGGATCATGCTATCTCTAACAGAACCAAGATACTATCCTCCAAAAAAGGAAGCCAATCCGGTGGTCTTCAGCCATAAACAAACTCTACAACAGAAGAAAGAAACTGTTGCAAAAAAGACTAAAATCCCACGATTGGAGGAACTCCCTGGTCAGCCTCAGTAAGAAGCTGAGATCCCTCATAAAATCCTCCAAAGCTAGTTATGAAAACAAAATCACCACTGATTCTAAAGACAACCACAAAGCATTCTATAGCTATGTCAAGAATCTCAATGGCAACACTCAGATCTGCTCTGAGATACAGCACAATGACACTAAATATACAGAACCAACTGATATTGCCAACATCCTGGCAGATAGGTTCACTGCTAACTTTACCCCTGTCTCACCCACTAAAAAGCCCATCTTTATACTGGAAGAATGCAAAGTTCCTGTAATCATGGCTGCACAGGTAAAAACCTCACTCTCCAAAGCCAAGAACACAGCATCCATGGGACCTGACAACATCCCAGGCTGCCTTCTACACGAACTACAGAATGAACTGGCACCCCACCTAAGTACCATGTTCCATCATAGCCTCACCTCAGGCTTTGTGCCTATTGAATGGCACACCGTGATGGTTTTCCCACTCCTCAAAGGGGGGCCACAACAGACCCTGGGAACTACCGCCCCATTAGCCTGACGAGCCTGGTCTGCAAGGCCATGGAACGTATCATCATGGAACTCATAAACAAAGACATTGGAGATCTCCAAACTCTAGATCCCACACAGTTCGGGTTTGTAAAAGGCAGATCATGTCTCCTAAACCTGATAGACTTCTTTGAAGCAGTCACCAAAGCCATAGATGAGGGTAAGGTGGTTCACACAGCCTATCTAGATCTCGCCAAGACGTTCAACACCATCCCCCACTCTGGAATTATAGATAAACTCACTAAACTAGGTATAAATCCCTATGTCACAAGATGGGTTGCCAACTGGCTTACTGACAGAACCCACACTGTGAAAGTAGCAGACTCCAAATCAGACTTCAGACCAGTGACAAGTGGAGTACCACAGGGTTCAGTCCTGGGTCCTCTCCTGTTTGGTATCTACTTCCCTGAAGTACAGGCTAACACAGAAGGTTTTTGGCTAACTAAATTCACATATGACTGTAAACTAGGAGCCATAATCAAAACTCCTAATGATGTGGACATCCTACAAAAGGGCCTCACTGAGACAGATGCCTGGTGTCAAAGCCATGGTCTCAAGCTCAATGCCAAAAAGTGCATTGTTATCCCCTTTGGTAAAAACTCTGTACCCATGAACTACCACATAGGTGGTAGTCTACTTAACACCAAAAGTGTGATAAGAGACCTTGGGACACAGGTGGACAGTAGTCTCTCCTTTGATAATCACATCGCCACAGTGGTCAGGAAATCCTTCTACGTGGCAAACCTCATCACAAAAGGTTTCTCATCCAGAAAAAAAGAGGTAATTGTTCCCCTCTACTCATCACTCATTAGACCCATTATAGAATACAACGCCCCTTTTGGTATGTACCTCACAAGACATCTACAATAACTGGAAAGGCCGCAGAAATACCTCACAAAGAGGATTACTAGCCTCAAACAGATGCCCTACACAGACAGACTCAAAAAACTCCAGCTTTACTCCATCGCATATCGCCTACTCAGGGGCGATCTCTGCCTAACATACAAAGCTATATCAAACCCAGAGCTGTTGGACATGCTCCACTTAAAGAAATCCCAATCCCTCTGAGCTACACAGTCTAGGGACCTAAACCTAGTCACCACAATAAACAGAACATGCTGGAGGGATAGATTCCTGTCCCAGAGACTTCCCATACTCTGGAACAGACTACCTATCTATGTCAAAAAGAGCTCCTCATTAGCACTCTTCAAGAAAAATCTTGATGATTGGATGGATAATAGGAAATTCACCCCAGGGATCACTTCTGTGGCTCTGCTTGACAGGGGCACAGGAAAATAATTTTCTTGGGTGGCGAAAGCCAGGGTACCCTTTTGGCTAGGCTTGTATAGGCCCTAGTGCCAATAGCCTAATACCTACCTATGAACCTATAATGTACAGAGTTCTAATGAGGCACTACATTATGAATAGAAACAACATGGATTAATGGTTCAACACGTATAATTCTAAAGAAGCATGACATTAATATAATGATCTTTAGCAGCGGTATTCAGTTTCTTCAACATTAACATAGTAATCTTACAGTTGGAAGAAAAGGAAGTAGAGAAGGGGGGAGGAAATACTAGGGAAGATGTGGTGGAGAGAGATGAGATGGAAAAGTAGGAATTTAGGGAAATGGAGGAGCATGGGAGAAATCTGTGGAGAAATCAAAGTGAGATAGTACAGCTGTACAAGTGGCTTGTGGTTTGTGCATAAGGTGTCTGTAAGCCAGGTATGTTATAGGTATGGTAGTGGATTAAAGGTTATATATTATCCTGGTGAGACACATGAGCACAGCCAGTAGATAATTAGGTGTTCTTTTAATCTGAGTTTGAAGCCCTTTAATTGGTTTATTTGTTTTAGCAGAAGGGGTACTTTTCCCACAGTTTGGTGACATAATGGGAATAAACAGCACCTTCTGCAGCATACTTTGACTTTCTGGTAGCCAGAAGAAGTTTTTCACTGGATTATAACTTGCTGCATGGTGAATACTGCCAAAGGATTTTTTAGGGAGGGGCAATTACTAGGGTGGTAGATAAAACTATGGACTGTAACTAGTCCATACCTGCCTTATTCTTCTGTTTAACTTTTTCATTCTGAGTATCTAATGTAAATAAGTAAGATTATGCCTACTAACATTACACTGACTTATTGTGCTGTGTAAACATAACGTAACATTTGACTCTGATCTATTTTCAGCCATCGAATAAATATTAAATTGAACGGCTGTACATCGAACATTACTAACTGAACATTACTTTCAATGAACAGGCATATCTTTGAAAATAAATTCATTGAATGGCCATAGTTGGCCAACATAAAGGAACTGCAACCTACTACTTACTTACAGGTAACTTAGCTATAACAGAACCTGCCTTTTCCCCAATTTACTGTGACCTCAGATTTGGTATATATAATTAGTGGTGGGTGCTCTCTACAACAGAAGGATTCAGTGACCACCAATCAAAACTTGTGTGTGGGGGGCTTCACCCCCCCCACTAATGATATATACCTAAATTGGGGAAAGGGCAGGTTCTGTTATAGCCATGTTACCAGTAAGTAAGTAGTAGGTCGCAGTTCTTTTATGTTGGCCAGCTATGGTCATTAGATGAATTTATTTTTCGAAGATATACCTGTTCGTTGAAAGTAACATTCGATGTATAGCTATTTGACAATGTTTACGTGATAGCTGAAAATAGACCCCATTTGATTCATGCTACATATTATTTAAAAACTGATTGTCATTCTGTGGCTTGTGTAATGTAATGAAACAGTTTAAAAATAGTTTGATTCTAAACATATATAGTTTTTTTTAAACAAAAAGCATTTTTATGAAATTATCACTTATGACCTAGGCAATCATACATTTATAGAACTGAAAACAAACCATATTGACATATTTTCAGTTGCAAACATTGTACATCACTTATAATCTAGCCAGTAATTGCCAGTCAAACATTACAAAGCTCATTCAATTCATGCCTTGCCTTAAAACTTCATTCCTCTTCCAAAACATTATTCTGCATGTATTGTTCCCAAAAACATACAGTCTTGATTTATACTGTGGTGTTCTTCATTGTCTCTCTTGAAATTGTAACTATGGAGCTTTTCACAAATATCAGGATGTGGTACAGATAGATTCTCCCTGTTAATGTCCTTAAATAAAATAAACCCTTTAAGCCTTTAGTATTTTAGGCATTAAATTAGGATTTTTCCCATGATGCAGCTTAGATGGAAGAGCGGAACTGTATGGTTGGCAGAAAAGGACAGGTGCACTCTGGACTAAGCAGTTTGGTCTAGTGGGATTCATGATTCCACAGTGTACATGGCATTGTGAGTACATGACCAAAGTGAGGATGCTTCATAGGAGACAAAAAAAAAAAAAAAAAACACTGGAATGGAAGAAATGACCCTGAGTATAAAACTCACCATAGATCTTCAAGGAATTTAGAATTCTGAATTTAAGTTTGATTGTGAAATCCATATGGATGTAGTAACAATGTGACCATCTCTATGGGGGTATGACTAGCCAATGACTTTGCCCAGTACATTCCTAATTTAATTCTACTCAGCCAGTATAAAAGTATGTGTTGTTCAGCAATTATACAATGAAAATGTCAGTGCTTCCAGTGCCATAAAATGAGTGATCCAAAAGACCAGGTCAAAATTATTGATGACTGCCAGAGTTATAAACATGCATTTTTATTGGTTAATATTAACGTATAGGTCTTCAAATAGTCTATATTTTGGGGTTAGATGTTTGGCCTGCCTTGTGAACTAGGACAATTTTACTATCTAATTTTGTTCTGGAAAGTTTTTATTGCAACATGGCATATGTAATTGTGCATTCCACTGAAATTTAATCACACTCGGTACAGGCAAAGCTCTAGTGCTCAAACGACAAAGTCACAAGTGAGTAAATACTAGCATAATCCACACCCAGGCATGGCATATTGTCATTATACCATATTATGTGTTTTTTTTTTATTATATTATTCATTTGTATAGTAAAATAGTTAACTGAGTCATTTTATATGCTTTTTGCCCCTTGAGCCTACCAGCATGAAGTAATTGTCCATTTGCTGTCAATTTATTCTCCTAGTTCATTGCAGATGATTTGCTCCCCACAATTCCCTCTAGGAGGTCCCACTTCTCCAGAGGAAGCTAAGTACTCAGCATCTTTCATTTAACATTAGCGGGTGTTAGGGGTGAGAACACCATGTGGGTAGTTGTCATTTAGGCAGCCATGAAAGGTGCTTTGGTCCCTTCAACCTCCACTCCTTAGCTGACCCTTGTCCATGATCTTCCTAATCCATTTGATTCACAATATTGTATGTAGTTTTAATTTTAATGCCTTTCTCTTAACTCCTTTCTTTCCCCGCTCCCATCGTTTTACTCCTGACCTCTATAAGATTTTTCAAATCTTGTGCAAATCTGAATTGTTGAAGAATTCTTAATTTTTGCTGCCATGCTGGTTTCTGCATGCCAAGTCATCCAGTGGTAATTTGCAGCTCTCATTTTTGCAGCTAGCATATTGGCCACATACACACACACGCACGCATATATATATATTTTCACCTTGCTTACCTTTTTTGCTAACGGCTGATACTGTTTGCATGTGAAAGATTGAGTGCATGTATACTGGGCATACATATTACCTTGTCTGTGTACCTCAGGCTGCCATGTGAGCTTTGAGACATGCTCTCCAAGTCATGCATTAGATTCACCACATCCTGCTTTAGAGACAGAGACAATTCACTCACAAGAGACAAGCAGTTTTTCCTGTTTATAAGTCTGATACCATGCTACAGTGACATAAGTATGATGTCATTATGAAATGTCAGTACTCAGTTTATATTGTAATCTACTGTCAGAATTAATGACAACCGTCATCACAAAACAGGTGTAGTCATTATGAGGAAGAGAAGAGAAATGACTTAGCAAGATTAGAAAACCATAAATGTTTAACACTTGTGTAACATGATTTGTGTTTCTTAATCTGTGTTGGTTTATTGCTGACTGAGTACAAAGTACCACTTATCAAGGAAATGCAAATTATGTTAATTTGTTTACATTTTCTTGATAAGCTGCATTAATTTATTGGATGTGTGCCTACAGACCTTCTTATCATGAGTGATTAAGGAAATTATTAACAGTAAAGAAGTGGTATTTCTGCTGGGATTTGCATGCTCACCCAAATCATGATATAACGTGAAGTAATTATGAAACTGCATTTGTTACAAAATTATTATATTTGATCTACTTTGCCTAATAATGTCTATTTAAGAAATGTGTAACTTGAAAATCCTGGACAAAAGCAATAAAGGCTTCCAGTGTTGTATGTTTAAATCAAACACAGCCACATAGTATAAGCAATTTTCTCTATACTAATTTGAAACCTACAACACAACCATTTATTTAGTTTACAGATTTAGGATTTTTGCTTGGAAATGTTTACATAGATATTTTTATACCCCAAGAAGATTCCAGACAATTTTTCCTCAGGTAGACAGCAAATGTTGAAGGTATGATTGGGAAGAAAAAGATACTTGTGAATATATTTTCTGGGAGTGTAATGAGTTGGAAGATTTTAAAGATTCCCTGTAGACTACTCTATCAAAAATACTGGGTGAGCAAATTGTTGCAACTATGGAAAGGATTTTTCTGAGCTATGATACAGAATCGGAATTGCCTAAACATAGTAAGGCCTTGCTGTGCCTAATTGTGTTGGCTACCAAAAAAGCAATTACTAGAAAATGGAAATCAAACACTAGGATTCATGAAGCTTGTGCCAGGCGCAGGTGTAGCGTAGGTGGTATAATGCCAAATATGGCCGCTGAGCGATTCAGGTATGATCCAATTCCACGTGCACTACCAGCATACGCCAGATCTGTGCAGCTCTCGGCTCAGGTATGCTAATCACCCCATGTGCAGTATTGCAACATGCAAATGAAGGTACATAGCGATTCATGAAGTGGCGTAGGCGTAGCGTAAGCCCACAGAAATGTAAACCAAAAAAAAAACGGTTTACATTTTTCCAAACAGAACATCGGAGCCATGAAAGCGGACCAGACCCATGTATTACAAAGTTAACATATTCCAGTGGCTAAATATACAGCCAATGGCATAAGAAAAGATGCACAACACATAAAAAATAACATTTAATGTTATGGCCACAGTAACGCAAAGTACAACTGCAGGACATGTGTGCTCAAACGGAAACACAAGGAAAATATATACAAATGTCATAAAATTGCAATGTCACACAAATCATGATTTCAGCATAATAGTCAATGGTATGCATGCTACACCACAGCCAAGCTGCAAGGGTTGCTAAGGGTCTGTGACAGTGTCCTGCGCGGTAACTATGAATTAGTAGTCAATGCCATGCAAATGAGGCAAGTAATAGTGAATCACAAACGTCTCGCCGGTCTAAGGATGTACCATACGGTGCAGCGCTACAACACCGAGGAGTGGTCTGGAGGAATACATGACATCAGCAATAGGGTGTGCCACTGCAGCTGTAAGGACATTGGAGCAATGCAAATCTGGGCTGCCCATTGCTAAGCAAAGCTGCAGGACAGGGGTGTGGATGTAGGTATAGCTTTGCTTAGCTGAGAGCACACATGGTGCCTGAAAGGACATGTGTACGTGGATGAAAACGTGTCCAAAACCTGGTAAGTGGACGCACGCGATGTGTACCACAGCTCAAAAAGGAAGTTTAGGGGAAGACAATAAGGAAATGCCGCAGTAGGGTAATTGGAGTACAACTGAGCAATTAACACCTATTAACTCACAGTGGGCCATTGACGGCAGCTAACAAGGCTGCTAGCAGCAACCTGCAGAACAGGATAGTTGAGGTGTAGGATTGCAAAGAAAAGAGAACTGTAATCGCAGAGCAAAGCAAACCTGCAGTAGATCAGCTATAGAATACATTTTGCAAGACAATCCTGGTTCGGGAAAGTACAAAACAAGAAAGCAGGCTGCTGGATGCATGCCAGACAATGGGAGGGGAATCATTAAGAAAAGTTAAGGCAAGGGCAAGAGGTAATCCACGGCAGCTAAATGTAATTCAACACCAAAGGCACCACAATAGCAGTACCTGTGGTAAAACACATAAGATACCCTGCAGCTCTGAGTGTACATACACACCCTATGACATCATCAGTGTTCAAAGCACAATAGTATAAAGTGTGAAGGCACCTCATACACACTTGTGTATTCCCAAACACTGCACCATCAGTGTAAACAGACAGGGAACTTTTACAATGTACTTGTTGGGAGCTGCCATAGCTGTGATTCATCACCATGTGTTGGATACTGAAGGTGCTGTGGAGGATGATGCTGACAACCACCTCAGGCCCCGGAGGAGGAGAAGAGTGTTCAGACCCAGGGTAACCTACCAGGGGCTACATGATCTAGAGATAGTAGAGTGTTACAGGGTGGACAGGGACATCATACAGCAAATAGTTGAGCTGTGCCGGCCACGCCAGAGATCCAGAAACAACAGAGGGGAACCCATCCCAGTGGTCATGAAGGTATGTGTAAGCTTGAGAATACTAGCCACAGGTACCTTTCAAAGGCCAACTGGAGATATCATGGGGATCTCACAGGCATCAGCATCCAGGGTACTCCACTAGTTCCTGGATGCCATGTTACCACATGCCAATGAGCATATATACTTCCCCCCGAACTCAGGAGGAGTTGGCAAGCAATATATGTCTCTTCCACCATGTGTTACACTACCCAGAGGTACTGGGTGCAATAGGCTGCATGCACATACATATCAAGTCACCACCCGGTGAGCATGGTAGGCGCTACATAAACCGCAAGGGATACCACTCCATCAACTGCCAGGTCGTGTGCAATGCCCAGGGCATTATCACGGATGTGTGTGCTGGCAGCCCTGAAAGCTACCATGACTCCCACATCTGGCATGCCTCACAGCTGTATCAGGTATTTGTCAAGGGGGACATCCCATATGGCCACCTTGTGGGGGATGCTGGCTATGCACTGGAGCTGTGGATGATGACTCCCATCAGAAATGCACACAAACCCATGCAAGAACGACATAATGAGGCACACGCACAAACCAGAATCATCACAGAGCATGTGTTTGGGATGCTGAAATCACAGTTCCATTGCTTGGACATATCTGGTGGAGCCTTGCAGTACTCTCCAGGCATGTATGCCCACATCTTTATAGTATTTGCCATGCTACATAATATGATCCTGCGGAAACAGCTGCAGCAGGGACATAATGGTGAAGGCCCTCACAGCCCACCGCAATTGCCAAGGCCATCACAGGTACAGAAGGATTCAGACCACGAACACCCTGTGCCAGCCCCAGTAGGCAGACGGAGGTATGCCCAATATGCCTACGCCTTGGCAAAGAGGGAACGTATAGCACATACACTGACAGTGTAGGCCCCTACAGACTGACACACTTCTCCACCTGCACACACAGTAAAATGGATGGCACACACACACAACCACCTGTAAGTTGTAATGTATATGTGGCCTACTGTGTGAATCCTACATAGGCAGCCCTCAACTATTGCACACACAACAGCTATTGGAACAAGGAAAGTCAACACCTGAAACGTAAACGAAGCTAACAGCATATTTTTATATTGTATGTATAGGTTCCTAGGTACATCAGTAGGTACATACCCAATTGTCAGAGGCCATTCATCAGCCTAGGCAAAATGTGTCTGCTGTCGCCACCCCATCAATTAACTAACTGTCCCTCTGTGGAGCAGAGCCAATTGTGGGATCCATGTGTGTGTAACCACTGTTCCCCACCTATTCTGCATGGATTCCCCGGTGTGTTAATGAGGGCCTCCATATAATGTAATCAGGAATGTAGTGCCAAAGCATGGGGAGTACCCATGACAGGTATCTGCCACCCCAGCATTCTCCAGTTATGGTTGTGTCAAGGTGTAGCACATTACAGTGTGTGGCTAACTGTGACATAGATTCCCAATGCTGGAGCACATCCACTAAACATCACTTGGACATACCATTAGTAGGTATCATCCATATGTAAACTAACTGAGTTACACATTTGATTGCAGTAAGGAGGAACAGCCGTAGTACAGTCCACATGCAAAACACCATAACACTTGTACAAATCCCAGATGACCAAGTGGTAAAGCCACTGACTGTGTCGTGCATGTTCCCGGTTCCACGTCCTGCAAGGTCCATTACGTAATCCCGATGGCATGAATAATGGATGTTGGATGCAGGTCATTAGAGCACGTTTAAGCACATGTTAGCAGGTTTATGCGGCGGCAAGTGACAGTAAGCGTTGTTTAAACATGACTACACGGATATGCGCAAAACATGTCTAAGCTTTGCTGAATTCCGCGCAGATCACGGTCAAAGATGTCCAGAACAGATGAAACCAACATTATTCCCCCTTGTACTAATAGTGCCTGCTATGAGAGGTAAAACGACCACTGCCAGGAGTAGAACACGCAACCATGTACACAATCACCTACCACAAAGCTACCCAAGATGTACCAACGGCAGGTGTGTATTGTGACAGATTAAAACACAAAAGGGCAGAGTTCAGGAAACAGTATACACTGCCATGTACCCAATGAAAGGTGTGTTCACTCTCTCTCTCTCTCTGTCGATATATTTATATATATATATATATATATATATATATATATATATATATATATATATATATAAAATAGGGATAGAAAGGGTGATAGAGAGATGTATGTCGATATATACGGATATACATATATCTGCAAATATATAGACAGGTTAACGACATGTATACAACCATGGAGGTACAAATAAATAGGATACTGCCAACTACCAAATGCTTTACATACCGACACGCGTAATCACAAGGCTTAAAGACCGAAAGACCACAGTACCGGAACACTAGAACCGCGAGTAATATTATCACGATGTTAAGGGACATTTAGTTATTGCTGCTGGTGCTGCGGTCCAGGTTGGTACTGTGTTTAAGTGTGTTTCTGATTGCTGTAGTGTGTGTAAGTGTGTGTTGAGAGTGCAGTGTGTGTTTTTGTGGGACTGTAATATGTGTGTGTGTGTGTGTGTGTGTGTGTGTGTGTGTGTGTGTGTGTGTGTGTGTGTGTGTGTGTGTGTGTGTGTGTGTGTGTGTTTGCATCATGTGTCTGTTCGTGTTAACTTGGAGGTAGATTATTACAGTAGGTGTGGTCATAGCCGGCCTTAGGCATACGGTTACCACCTGTCCCACTTTGAGAGGGACAGTCCCTCTTTGGGCAGTTGTGTCAAATATTAAAAAGGGCAAATGTCCTGAGATTGTAGGACATAATTATGTCCCATATATTATGTAATAGTTGCATTAAATAGTTATTCCTGTATCTAAAATACATAAACATTACAAGAAACATAATAAGCAACTAAAGTGCTACAAGAAAAGGTTTTATTTAGGACAAAAGTAAGTTCTATTTTTTGTACTGACAGTGGGTATGTGTCGGCCTCTAAACCCCAATGTGTGTCCTGCAAATGTCCCACTATGGCCATTTGAAAAGGTGGCAACCCAAGCCAAAGAGGTTCAGTCACCAACACAACTGCAATGAGTGCAAATATCTGTGACAGAAATACACGAGACAGCTTCCATGTAGCAACATTGCATTACATATCGATGTATTTCCGGAGGGATTGAAGGATCAACATCACCTGCATGCTATATAGGAACCAATTAACAATGGCTTAATGAATAAGCCTGCAATAGCCATAGTATTAGTCTACTAGATGATAGGTCTTCAATTAGGGAAGGAGCCCCCACACACATATGGAATATGTATAAATGCAGTCCCCACAAACCTTTATCTGCTATGTACACCCACCTACATCTCCCCCACACCCGAAACAATTGCAATACACACTGTAATAACATCGCAAACATCCACTCACTCAATGACATCTGCAGAAGTGTTAACATACCTTGTGAGAGACACACTTGTAATGGCGCCATGTGAAATCGTTGCTGTTGTACAATGGAACAGACGCCGATGGTACAGGTTTTATTTGCAATAGTCGCGTATCAGACAGTTGAGATAACAGCTACACTCACATGTAGAACTACATACTTTAGCCGTCACACACAATCCACAGGGGACATGAATTCGAAATATCTGTGTCTCTCCATATAGCAGTTGCAATTCATCACAATAAAACACATCCAGACCGTCTCCCTCGAAGGTAGGGCAAAAGGACAACGCCCAAGTGGAGTATTCAATTATACCCCACTGTTGCTGTGTAATTGGCCAATGGAGTAGCTGCACAGCTGATGTGCATGTAATAATTTACTCCAGAACACCAGTTGGTGGCAGGATACCACATGTTACAGGTATCTACGTATAAAATGATGGCTTGCTATACATTCAAACCGTATGCTCATACCAAAGAACCATTTAAACAGGAAAGGAGTAGCACAGATATTATCGTAAACTCGGACCACTAAGAAGGTATCAAGAACACTCAGTATGTTAGCGTATGTAGTGCCTGTTCTGTATTAATGAAAGTGTACGCAATGCATACAGTGGGAAAAGGTATTATGTAGTGATGTCTTGTTGAGAATAGTAACGCTTGTAGAAAGTGTGTGTACTGCTGTGGGCCACAAGGTAAACACCTCATACACCACAAGGGATGCTGCATAAGGGCTTTAAACATAACAATTCCACTCCAGCCACTGTCAGTGGTAGGGTATGTTCAACAAGTATGTGCCAAAACAGGGGATAGTATATGTTGATATACTGTCACAGTAGGCATGCGTATGAGCGTATAACGAGAATAACATGCCTAAGGTGGTCCTGCTGTGCAATTATGCTTTGCATTATGGGATATTGTTACAAAAATATGAAATGTACAGTATTGTAGGTAGATATGTCAAATATTTTACATAGCATTACTGTTATATCATGCAAACATAAGGTATGTCTATTGGAATGTACAATACACAGTAACAGGATACATATGGCTTGTAGTCACCAGACAGTGTAACAGCATGATAGCTAATTGAAATGGAAGAGCTACTCAATTATCCATGCACAAAGGACATGTAATAGCTTCATAGGTTCATAGTTAGGTAGTATGCTGTCTGGCCAAGTCCATTTGTAAGCCCAACTACAGTGTTTTCACTGGCGGCACCTCTCTAGGTTAGTGTCCTATGCCTGTGAACAGCAGAGCCATTTGTTTCCTGCACCTGTGTACAGTACAGCCACTGCAGTGATCCCTGGCGTACATGTCTGTTCCCCATCCACCCATCGAGGTATCTCATGAAGAGTGGTAGTGAGGGTCCCTGCCTGATGTACATAGGAATCATGTTCCAAAGCATGGTGAGTGTCCAGTTCAAGAATGTATCCCTCCAGCACGTCCTACTCATCGTTGCGTTTGGGTACATGTCCCAGAGCATGTTGCTCTCAGTGGCTTTTGCTTATGTTGCTTATGTGGAGCATATCCATCAATATTGTTGTGGACATGGGCCTTGTATGTTCAGCAGAGGTCACATCTGAGTATGCAGTATTCAAATGAGTACAGTTGGGATTTCTGTAGTTGTGCTGCATACGTCATCCTTCGGAGGTGAATAATCCTGTTGGTGTGTTAATGTTGTGATATTTAAAGCCATTGCTGTTCCATAAGGTACACCCCAAATGGGGTGTTGTACCCTTGAACATGTTTCATAAGTCAGGAGTATAGAGGTACAATGGCTGCCTTTGTTCCAGCTACAAACCCATTACAGATTAGGGTGGCCACGTAGAACGATATCCACACCACCTTGGAAATATGGTTATCAAAGGAGTGGGTGCTATCTACGTGTGTACTAAGATCCCGTATAATGTCCTATGTATGTAGGGGACTGCCACCTATGTGATAGTCAGTGGGTGATTGGTGTAATCCAAAGGGGATGTCTATGCACCTTGTGGCATGTAGCTTGAGGCCATGTTATCGACACCAGGTTTCCGTCACAGTGACACCCTTATGGAGGGTGTCTGTATCAGCTGATGAATCAATCATGGCTCCTAGTTTGCAGTTGTCTGGAAACCTATTCAGGGAAAGTCCTTCTGTGCTAGCCTGTACCTCAGGGAAGCATATACCGAACATGAGCAGCCCTATGACCGAGGACTGGGGTACGCCGATTGTAACTGATGTACAGTAGGAACTATGGTATGCTACCCTCACTGTGTGTGTCCTGTCCGTGAGCCACTTTGCATAACATCTCGGGACGAAGGGATCGATGTGCAGGTGGATGTGTATATTGACAATACCAGAATGGGGAACGGTGTTGAAAGCCAATGAGAGGACAAGGTAGGCTGTGTGGACCTCCTTACCGTCATCTACTACCTTGGTAACTGTCTCAAAGGACTCCAACAGGTGTAGGAGCCATGGTCTGGCACTAACAAATCCAACCTGGGTGGTATCAAAGGTTTGGAGGCCACCAATGTCTCTGTGAATGACTTCCATGATGATGTTCTCCATACCCTTGCAGAACAGACTATACAAGCATATAGGGCAATAGCTCCTCTGGTCCATTGTGGCGCCACCTTTGTGGAGTGTGATAACTGTTGCTGTGTGCAATTCAGGGTACACAATGCCTGATAAAAGGCTATTAGTGAATTTGGTGCCCAAGTGGGGAGCCATGTCATTCTGAGGTTTGTGTAAATCGCAGCCTGGGATGTTGGACGGTCACATGGAGTCTGTGTTCCAGGCTTTAGAGAGCGCAGGTTTGAACTGCATAGTTGTGACCGCAGGGACTCTGCATTGTTCCTGTATAGATTTGGGCCCTTTAGGGTATGAGAGGGGTGTAAAGTTAGCATTGAACCTATATGCCAGGATGTTGCCAATATCAGTTGGTTCTGTAATGTTCCTGCCTAACCGTTGTATGTCAGAGCAGATGTGGGTATTGCCATCGAGAGTAGTGACATACCTCCATAACGCTTTGTGGTAGTCCTTGGAATGTGTTGCAGTAATGTTTATGTAGCTAGCTTCGGAGGATGTGATAAGGGATCTCAGATTCCTACTGAGGCTGACCAGGGAGCTACCCCACCCATGGGATTGTACCCTACTTTGCAACAGTCTCCTCCTTCTGTCGTACATTATGTCCATGGCAGTGGACCCCAGAGTGGCATCCGTTATCTGGTGGGTACCGTCATGGCTCTGTTTGGGATAGCATGATCCATGCAGTCGTGCAAGTGCTAATGAAGTGCAGTTGTGTATGTTTCAGCATTTGTAACTATATTGTCCATTTGCATGGGTGTCATGACGTTTACTACTGCTGTCATACGAAGCCTGAAGTTGGCTTTGTAGAAATATTGTACTGTGTTTTCCGTGAAGGGTGTGGTGCCGGGATGTGGATAACAAGGGTGATTAGCATACGTTCGGAACTGACCAACAAGGGGATAGCCCCAGGTGTGGAACACCAGTCACACATGTTGGTAATGTCCAGGTCCAGGATATTGTTGGCCTTGGTGGTGGTGTGTATAGGTTGATCCAGCCGATTGGAAGTTATGAATCCCTGAAAGTGTTGGCCTAATGTGTCGGTACATGAGTAGGTATCACAGTTAAGTGTGGGGTAGTGTCAGTCTCACATCAGTAATTCCTGTTTGAACCCTACTTTCCAGTACACTAAGAAATGTGGGCCGTTAACCGTGGGGTATGGTGTGGAATCCGTAGCAAGCTACAATTTGTATAGCAGTTCTGGCCACAGTTAGTTGCACTTGGATTACCTTTGATGCATTGTGCTAAGCAACCAGCCTGGAGGTGTGTACATCCTTGTGAAATATGGACACACCTCCACCGTGGGTGTTCCGGTCCTGGTTACATAACTGAAAGGTGTGGTCTGCGTAATAGCCTGTCAGTGCAGGGGTGCTCTCCAAAGCCTAGAAGCAGGTCCCAGTCACTGCAGAGATATCGAAGTGGTCCATTATAAGGAGTGCCTCGGCTGAGTGCATTTGAGATGAAGATGTCAAGCATTGAGTAACATTACCCTCAGGTTTTGCTTGCATGTACCTGTTCTGGTGGTGAATATGTTATTTGAAATGTGTCTAAAACAGGCAGTATAGGAGCAGCAAGAGCCTTAGATGTTATCCATAATCCCAGGGCTGACAGATGCAGGTGTTTTGTCGACCATGTCATTCAAAGCAGACAGATACTGGATACCCTTGGAATGACACCAGAAGCATAGGCAACTTTTGAAGTGAAACATTCAGTCGTTGTACTGTGGTATCAGTCTGGATGAATGCAGAATGCTTCTCAGGGCTTGGGTGATACCTGCCTGGGCTACAAGATCGGAGAGCTATTGCATGTCCCTGTACACGTAGTCCAGGAAGTTACATCTCAGGGCATTCACACTAACATGGAGAATGACAGTCATACTGTACCTGTTGAGGAGTGACCTGAGTGCATAGGTTATGTTGTGGATCCTGTTACCCGACAGCCAGATGAAAGTGACTATCGCCTTGTGTAGCCTGCTGAGTGGGACATCAGTGTGATCATCTACAGAGTCACCTGTGACTAGTGTTTTGGTATGTTATAACACCCTATTGGCTGTAGTTGATGGGCACACATGAGCTGTGGGCTATAAGTAATTGGTGTTGTGTTTGGTAATGGGGGCTGCCTCTGTTGCCTACACAGAGTAGTATGGAGAGGCTCTGCAAATGTTGTAGTCTTACTATGTGTGGCCTGTGGTGGTGGAGATCTAGTGAGACTATGTGATGAGTGGGGTGTGGTACAAACGTTAAACATCCCCACATGATTGTCAGGTTCAGTCTGGGTTGGAGAGAGCATTATCTCCAGCATGGCTACATATGTGCATCTCCCACAGGCTGTAGTGTCGTATGTTAGGAGGTGAGCATTGGCTGTGTACATGAGACAATTGCTATATTGCCTCATGTTGCCCATATTCATCATATAGACAGGCAATAACACTGGTAATTGACACTTGGACATGCCTGTTATCTCAATCATTTCTCACAAGATATGTGAGGTAAGTGTGTACAACAGCAAGCTGGAAATGTAAGGACAAACAGTGTTTACCTGTAGGAAATGAGTAGGATTGAGTGCTATAGTAATTAATAGCTCATGAAGTGCTTACATGTTCTGAACAAGTGCTGAGTATGAATAAGCAATACAGATAGGGTGTTGGATACAATAAACTCACTGCCCCCCCCCCAACAGGTACACAATCACATAACCATGAACACTACAGAGCCCCTGTAACCATAACTATGATGGTACAAGGTGCACTCAGGCTGCATGTGACCTTTTCAAATCCCTGGTCGTATAATACACATATGGCAAAACAGTTTGCTCTACACATACACTTCCATGTAACACATAGGTCCATGTCAGTCTGTGAAAACACTGAATGGAGCACACCAACAGTTATCACAACCTACAAAGTGGAAATGCCACTCATAATGGGAGACACTGCACTATTACCCTGCTGAGTATGGTCTGAAAGTCTATGAACCTTAATCAATGTAGATGTTGTTAGCAGTACAGATGTAGATGACAGTACAGATGAATTCACACTGCATAGCATACCTGTGACAGGTCATAGGACATCATCACCCATACTGTGTTCCACCTACACTCAGTATACTAGATGTACCTTCGTATGTCACAGGAGTGTTCTACCAGTGGCCTGTTGACAGAAGCAACACTACAAAAGTTGTCTGAGTGACATGTGCATATCACACCAGTGGCAGCTACTGCAAAACAGGGTTAATGTTTTGTACTCCCCCCTCATTGTAGCCCATACCACACAGACAAATGGGAGGCATCTGTGTATGTAAGTATGTGAATGGCCATGACCTAGGAGCAATAGCTGACTCAGTGTTGTAGACAACATACAGAATCGGCTTTGTGGGTGAGGTATGTGACATATGTGCACAGTCTGACAGCTGCTTATTGCATTGTCACCGCTATGTTAATAACCCTGTACCCATCAACTACCACCTAGGCAGTGGTCAACATTATGGACACTGTGTGTAAGGGATGGTGCTGTGCAGTTTACCTCCCTGAGCTAGTGACATCACCAGGCCTATTAGGTAGTCATAAGTGGCAACCCAAGTCATGACAGGGTGCCATCCATGAGCATGGAGATCATTGGACAGCCATACTCAGCACTCAAGTGACCAATATCAGATCACATATCACCTTTAAGGGGTATTGGCCATGCTTGGATGGGTGACACCAGCCTTCACAATCCTCATCTCCACTATGCAGCATGCTGCCAACCCTGCATAAAGACATGTGCAACACTGTGATGTTGGACATGCTACACGTACATATCTTGATCTGAAAGACATACATCATGGACAGCCACCTCCCTAGTACAAGGGTCGCCACATGCAAGACAGATCCCTGTGCCATACATGTTACATACTCCTGCCATACCATGCAACCCTGTCCAGCAAAGCTGCACATGTCATCTCTGTCATACATGGTGCGATGACCGCATGGTAGATGTATCATTAACTGTTTGGATCAGTAATGTGGCACTGATTCACCTGTCAGTGGGAACATGGCTGTCGGATACAGCTAGAAAACCTTACATCCTATGCCCATACATGGCCCAGGGCATACACACTACTACATGATCTTGGCCGTTCATACTATAGTTTATAACCATCAGTGCGAATACCAACCAGCTAGCCATTGTCCCATGTGTATTACATGTACAACACAGGCGATACGTGGCAGGATGTTGAACTGCTGTACAGTGCTGTGTAGATGTATATGGCAAAACACATGCATGTAATGGTTTCCATGCGCATGTCTGCATTGTCACTGCTCATGTCTGTTAAGGCAGTGTATGTGATGATATGTGACATATACACAGCATCAAGGTCAACAGCATTGATGTGCACACATCCAGGCATGTGCAGATAGGTAAGAACACCAGTACAGGCAAACAGACATGCTCACATCAAGACAGCATTCACATGGAGTATGAGCAATGTAATGAAATGACACACATATATGGTGATAATATCCAATCCCCATCGGGTGTTACAAACGTGTCAGTCATGTCAGTGTCATGACAATTTGCAAAGACAACTGTTCATATGTACTAAATGTAATACACATGTATGTGCAGCTGTATCTCTGTGCATCTCTGAGATGCTGTGAGCTGTCTCCATTATTATGTCTTCCAGATAATCCCTCGATCACGAATGCCGGCATATAGCCACTTGGAGGATGATGCCCTCATACCATACCTCCAGGATAACTATGAGGTATTGTTCAGCCATGTGCCACAGCATGCCCTGCAGCATGATGACCTATGGCAGGAACTTCACAGGAGGGTTAATGATGTGGGTGGCCATAACCGCACCTACCAGCAGGTGCGCAGACACTGCATGGACCTGATCCAACATGCGAAACAGCGTGCCAATGCAATCGCCAAGGAACAAGGTAGAACAGGTGCTGGGCCACCAACCCAGCCCCCACTCACACCTACCAAGGAGCTACTGGCCAGCTTGGGGACCTCATCAGAACAGCATCCACAAACTCTACTCCCATCGTGGAGGTGGGTGTCTCCCAACCACCGAGCCTGGAGTTGCCTGGTAAGTCACTACTGCACATATAAATATTATATCCCATTTAGTCGCATGTGTCACTGTACAATATGTAATATAACATCATATGCAAGGTATGTTTACACACATGCCGCATACTATAGTATGCTACCCTGTGTATGCACACATGTGCATACTCCATAGTATATGCTATTGTACTGGCGAATGTGTTAACATGCACAGCGCACCCTGTAGCTGTCATACAGTCATGGATAATGATCAAACTGCTGTGTTACCCCTATACAGGTATCTCTGGCGTGCCGCAGAGACAGCAGGCCATTGCAGGTGAGACAGTTATCAGTATCAGGCATGTGAATGCACAGATCTATTTGCCATGTGGCCAGTTAACACATGTACACATAATGTATGGTCCAGTCACGATATACAGGTCGCATCTTTCATCAGTCACACTGGCTACCCATGTGCAATATATACAAACCAAATGAAACACCAACATGAAACCACAGTAACTGTCATTGCTAGATGTGTGGACAGCTGTGCATACAACGGTGGAGGTGTTGTTCAATGTAGGAATATGTACTATACATCAGAACAACACATGTGGGTTACGCAAACAGTACTACACAGTGAGCTGGGATATGGGCAGCCCACATGATTCATCATTGTGGAATATGCCCCTGCAATGAGTGCAGACATTGTGATGTGCCATCTGACGTGTCCCAGACATGTAGTGGTCTGGCTGCAACATTGTCTCACTATCCCATAAAACATACCCCACATACCAAACATACAACCCTTTGTCTGCATAACCCTGTGGACACTGGAGTATCTGACATCTATGGGTGTATGTCATATGGGACAACACAGACATGTGAGATAGACGGCCATCACAAACATTTGCCCAACACATGTTCACACATGGCCATGGAGGATGGCCAGAGACATGTAGTAACACACAGTAGATGTGATGTGTCTGTGTGTACACCTTGTTGCACATTGTCTACACATGATCCAACTATAGCCTTTGTTGAATGGTTATATAGTAGATGTGGAACACTGGACATCCTAACAGCCTGTGCACAGCTTGTGGAGGTGTCACTTAATTCGACCACATAAGATGTGTTGAACATCATGACTGTGTCACAGCATGACAGTAGTCACCTGTACAGCTTCCACATACATACACAGAAACCACATCAGGCCACACATACCATACATTTCCCTTGCTGCTGCTGTTGGACATCACTGTCAGCCATGCACCTCGTGTGTATGGTACATAAATGTCATGTGGGACATGGTGTATTGACAAGTCTGCCATGTGTGGACATGGTTGCCAGGCAGCTAAGAAATGTTAGCAGTTGTGCAGGGGTGTCATCCGTATGTCTTCCGGTGACCTGTCACACATGACACAGCATGGTTTAGTGTGTATACACCTTAGCGACGTGGGTCACAATCCACAGTATTTATGTTTTGTGTATGCATGCAGTCATGGCTATGCACTGTGTGTGTATTCCACACTGTATAGCAATATAGATGCCTCATACTACCCTTCAATGGTCATGCACATCTGCTAAAAGTGCATTCTATCTGTAGGGAATACAGACAACACTGGAATGTGACACCATTACACCGCTGTACATGTGTCAGGACACCATTGTGTCAAACATGTATGCATGTCAATGCACACATCAGCAGATTACGTCTTACTACATGTTAATGTCAAGGACATATGCCTCACATCAGCCATGTTAACTGTTAACATGTGCTGGTCCACATGGTGTATCACAGATGCATGCTTACTACCATGACTGTGTGAAATGCATGGCTTCTGCTATGATACATGCTTGCTGTTGTGTGCAACCCAGGGATGTATGCTAACTAACACTATTAATGTCTGAGCTACATGCCATCTGCTGTATCACATGCATGCTGCATGCCTTCTGTCATATCACATACATGGTCTGTGTGCGTGTGCGTGTGTGTGTGTGTGTGTGTGTGTGTGTGTCTGTGTGTCTGTGTGTGTGTGTGTCTGTCTCTATTGTAATGTAGAGTCTTTGTTTGCCTTCACAGGTGATGTAAGTGCATTACCCTCCTGCAGTCCATCTGATGTTAGTGTCCCCACAGACTCTAGCAGTGATGAACATATGCTTGAGGTACAGGCAGGGTTGTCATGGGCTGAATCTGTGCCATTGATTGCCATCCCACCTATATCCTCCTCTTCCCCGCACACAGTTCTCATGCCAATACATACCCCATTACCAGTGGCCATAGAGGAAGGACAGTTAGAATGTGTTAGCTTGGAACAGGAATGTGTGGTGGCTATGGAAGGTGTGTCTTCACACCATGGTGTCACTGAAATTACTGTAGATGTGCCACACAGGTATGTGGCCAATGCTGCTCGTAGGAGGACCTCTGGCTGACATGCACCTGCATGACAGAGTGCAGCAGCTGGTGTCACCAGACACATGTTTCAGACTGTAATGGTGGCACAGGCATGTGCTGAATGGCAGGACAGAGAAGGGCAGAGGCCTCAGAGGGCTGCTATCCATTCTTTAAATGACAACATCCAGGCATTGGCAAATGCTCAACAGCAGATTGCTGATGTTTTGGACAGGCGATTGGGTGACATGGTTGGAATCCTAGACTGTGGCATGGCAATCCGTGAGTGTGAGCTGTCTGTGCTGGAACATCTGGTAGGAGTGAGGCATAGGCCATGTGGACATAGGCCAGCTACACCACCTGGTGCAGGTCTATGTGAACGAGCTACCTCACATGCCGATAGCAGCAGCAGTGCAGCTGGTGCTGCGCTGTCCACACCAGGACACAGCAGGCCACGTGGACATGTCCCAGGACAGTCCCAGTGGGGATACTGTTCCAGTGGACATGTGTCATCGGACAGTACCCAATCTGTACCTCTGTTTGGTAGTGCCCGTGCAACCCCTGGCAGGCACAGGTCATGTGGCCATGGCCGGACACAGTGAGCTGTAAATCCTGGCCTGTACAATCTGGAGCTGTCAATAATACCCCTGTGTAGGCCAGATACATGGCAGAACTGTGTGCACACATACACGCACACACCAGAAACATCTGTAGGGCACCGCAACACCCACATGCATAACAACCACACATGTCCAATTAGATCACAGGCCCTAACCCACACACATGATGTCATCCACTGGTGCAGCCTAGGCCCCTGGCAAACATTATCACCCTGTGCATATGATGATGCCTGTGCTGCATCCCTGTCATCCACACCATTGGTGCAGGGACATGCTCATATGGTCTGATGCACAGGGTGAACAGAATAGTGAGATAAGTGTATATTACAATTGTTGTGTACTGTTGACATGCAGCAGACATACCATGTAGTACAGGTTTAGAATGCATTGTTTTATGTTCACAGTATGTGTCTTGGTAACAACAGTAACAGCATGTTGGTAATGATGCCCTGCTTCCCTCCTTAAGGTCTAATTGCATGTGCCATTACGTAACAGTGTTTGCAGTTAGAATGCATTGTTTTATGTTCACAGTATGTGTCTTGCTAACAACAGTAACAGCATGTTGGTAATGATGCCCTGCTTCCCTCCTTAAGGTCTAATTGCATGTGCCATTAAGTACCAGTGTTTTCAGTTTCACATGTGTAATTGTGGAGTACTCACAGGCATGTATGGCAATACCAGCATGCTATACGTAGCCTCAACCTCACTGTTAGAAAGGCTGACATTCCAAAGATCTCTACACATCTACTGATCCAGGAGCATGTGAGCTGTGTACTAGGCTACAGTGGCTAGAGATGTGACATCCATACCGGGTGACATCACAGGTACAGTTACATGGTGCAGGGGGTTTACACAGCGGTCTAGCTGATGTCAAGGGTAGAGGCCAGTTGATAGCATGAGGCCTCACTGTGTAGCAGTAATACACTTTCACATTACAGGATGAGAACACACACAGACATACACAGACACACACAGTAACACGCCCACACTCACAGGGTCAACAACACTATAACACACACTTGATAGTGTTGAGGTGAGGACCCCTGCCTATGTGGTAATCACCACTACAGTACTGTGCACCCACATGACGTGACACACAGAATGAACATGTACAGGTAGTCAGTAATGCCTAAGACTGACAGCATCAACAGGGTAGTAGATTGCATCACCTTGAGGGGTTGGGGCCCTATCTGTTCTCAATGGTAGCATACATCCTCACTCCTTGCACCAGACAGCCATACATACATACACACACACACACACACTAGAGTCCACAAATGTCATGCACATACAGATAGCTAACATGTGTGTGATACACACACCACCCCTGCCTATGTCTTGCTTTCTACACTGCAGTATGTACAGATCTCTACAACAGTGTACAGGGGTGTGTAACAATTGGGATGTATTCCCCACCACATGTGGCAAATATGGTCACACAAGCAAACACACATGGCAGTACTGTGAATCAAACACCTGCTATCTTATGATACGTATGACAGACATGCAGCAGTATTGCCCACATTACAATGTGTACTGATGCTACCTTCTGCAATTGTGCTGCTATATGCACACAGGAGGACTTAAGTGTTACAGGTGTCAAGTGATTTACAGTCAATGACACCCTGACCGCTGTGTAGGTTGTATGTCTTCACCTTCAATTAACAGAAACATAACTTACTGTTTGCACATGTTGTGGTAGGACGGCTTGTGACACACCTGTGAGCTGTCTTCAGCAAACATCCATCTTCAAAGGTGGCCCACCACTTTATGTACACACATCCATCCATACCTGATGTACATCTTACCATACTGTCAGTATTTCACCATATACAGGTGTCAATGATGGAGCTGCATTGCAACTGCATGTTGTAGTAAGTCACAGATGAACTGCAAACATCAGCTACTGCACATGCATGGCAGCTGAATGCACACCACTACACGTACATGTGTATAGGTCCTACATTCCTGTCATGTAGCCATGTTTGTATGCATTGCAATTGGTGGACATGTGTGATGACATACATGGACTGTTCTATGATATGATAGTTGTCATGGGTAACCAGTACAGAGGGAATGTTAACTCAGTCAACATTGCTACCTTATGTACTGTTAGCATTCAACAGCCATGGACCTACCTTCCATGTGCATGCGTGTAATCGCTGTAGCCACGTGTCTGCACGAAGGACAGCAAAAGCTATGCTATGTACATATGTGTTGTGTGTGTGGGGCATGTACATATCCACGGCAGTTACATGTATGTCATATCCAAACATGAGTGTGTTGTCTGGTGTACAGCAACAGTTATCTGTTACAGCTGTATAAGACCCAGGGCCCCTGTTATGTGTACAGCTGACCTGGTTATGAATAGTGGTATCAGTGCATTGCATAACACATGATGGAACCCTGTCAGCACATGGGTAGTCTGCACAGTTGCTGTAGAGCTAGGTACAGTCCACTGGTCATGAGTAACATGGTATTGTACTGATGTATGGATGTGTGTTGCTGGTCCAAGGACATGGTGATGTCTGAGGGCTACATACTAGAATGCGGCATTTACCACTGTGATCTGCACCTGACACATCTGTGATGGCTTTTGAGAGTGTACTGGTTAGTACATGTGAGTGGCCTTCATGTATGTGGGGACACTAACACCTGGAGCGGTCCGTAATGGTCTTATGGCCCACATGTCTGTATCTGAGGTATACTGTGGTAGTGCTATTGTGCACAACTGAGCCTTATGCCAGGTATTCCTCACTGCACAGATGTCAGTATTCCCCATTGCTGG
Organism: Protopterus annectens; assembly: GCF_019279795.1. Classification (NCBI taxonomy): domain Eukaryota; kingdom Metazoa; phylum Chordata; order Ceratodontiformes; family Protopteridae; genus Protopterus; species Protopterus annectens. The sequence continues at coordinate 117,537,485 of NC_056728.1, read as the reverse complement.
ATCTAGATTGGCAGCTATGATTATGAACGCTACATATCTAGCATTGTTTAGCATACACATACAATGCAGTTGTCCTGTAGGTGTCAGGGTGTTTACCTGGTCTCAGGTTCTTCCTCTATGTATGGTACTATATGCTCCAGGACATCACCACGGCTGGTATTAGTGTTCCAGGTTTAGATTGGTACAGCTAAGGTGATGGACAGCAGCAGACGTTGTGTAGATGACCGGTGTCAGACATATGTAGTGCAGTGTTCATGCTAACAATGATGACTATCGACACACTGTGCCCTTCTGTGTTTAGAATCTGTGTGCATACAAGACAGCCCTACGCTACTAAGTGTGTGAGCATGCCCAGTACGCTGTTGTGTAGATGGACACATAGTGTATGTCAAACTGACGTGTGCTACTAAGTGTGTGAGCATGCCCAGTGACACCTTGTGTCGGTTATGTGCCTCTGTATGGGCATGACCATTGTAATCCTGTATAGTGATAGCGATCATCCAGGCAACAGATGGCCATACCCCACTTCAGGATGGATTCCTACATTGAACACATTGGTTCACAGGTATGTACACCATAACTGCCAGCATCCATGTCGATGTCTGCATTCCTAGAAGGTCATATTGACTGTCTTGAACGGTGTACTGTCTGTGGTGCATCTCGTATCTATGTAGTGTTGTAATAGTGCTCCATAGATAGTCAGTTGTCCTGCTCACACCACTGCTGAGTGTTTGTCTCCGACTGCCTTGGGACAGTAATATGCTTTTAGACTGCTCACACTCCCTATTGGTGTTTGTTCCATTGTTGATGATGTCGCCCACCTAGAAGTATGCCTCTGGGAGTTCTGTGATCCAGCAATCTCGGTAGCGTGTTCTGTAACTGTGTAATGCTGTAGTGTGATAAGGTAGTTAGGTCTATGTTCTAATCCCAGCCCTGCCAAGTGTGTGTGTGTGTGTGTGTGTGTGTGTGTGTGTGTGTGTGTGTGTGTTTCCAGCTGCCTGGGGACAGAGTAATGCTTTTAGACTGCTCACTCTCCGTACAATCTGTATCAGCCACTTTGCCTTTGCTGATGATGTCACCCACCTAGAAGTATGCCTCTGGGAGTGCTGTGATCCAGTAATGTTGGTAGCGCGTTCTGTAACTGTGTAATGCTCTAGTGTGATAAGGTAGTTAGGTCTATGTTCTAATCCCTGCCCTGCCAAGTGTGTGTGTGTGTGTTTCCAGCTGCCTGGGGACAGAGTAATGCTTTTAGACTGCTCACTCTCCATTCAATCCCTATCGGCATCTTTGCCTTTGCTGATGATGTCACCCACCTAGAAGTATGCCTCTGGGAGTGCTGTGATCCAGTAATCTCGGTAGCTCATTCTGTAACTGCGTAATGCTGTATTGTGATAAGGTAGTTAGGTCTATGTTCTAATCCCAGCCCTGCCATGTGTGTGTGTGTGTGTGTTTCCGGCTGCCTGGGGACAGAGCAATGCTTTTAGACTGCTCACTCTCCATACAATCCCTATCGGCATCTTTGCCTTTGCTGATGATGTCACCCACCTAGAAGTATGCCTCTGGGAGTGCTGTGATCTAGTAATCTCGGTAGCGCGTTCTGTAACTGCATAATGCTGTAGTGTAACAAGGTAGTTAGGTCTATGTTCTAATCCCAGCCCTGCCAAGTGTGTGTGTGTGTTTCCAGCTGTCTGGGGACAGAGTAATGCTTTTAGGCTGCTCACTCTCCATACAATCCCTATCAGCGTCTTTGCCTTTCCTGATGATGTCACCCACCTAGACGTATGCCTCTGGGAGTGCTATGATCCAGTAATCTCGGTAGCGCATTCTGTAACTGCGTAATGCTGTAGTGTGATAAGGTAGTTAGGTCTATGTTCTAATCTCAGTCCTGCCGTGTGTGTGTTTCCAGCTGCCTGGGGACAGAGTAATGCTTTTAGACTGCTCACTTTCCATACAATCCCTATCGGTGTCTTTGCCTTTGCTGATGATGTCACCCACCTAGAAGTATTCCTCAGGGAGTGCTGTGATCCAGTAATCTTTGTTGCACGTTCTGTAACTACGTAATGCTGTAGTGTGATAGAATAGACAGGTAGGTACTCGATTCCAAGGCATGACAGGTGTGTGTGTTTGGCAGTCATATCCCATGTGTTGGTATCTGTGAGTGGCTAGCTTCAGGATGTGTTAAGTGTGTTTTGTTTCTTTCCTATATAGTGTCCACAAATGTCATAATTGCCCAAGACACTGGGTTGTCAACACATACATTCGCCGATAGGTCTGGTGAGTAAATGTCAGCAGCCCTACTCTTACCCTTAATACAGTCTGACCCATGTGATGCAATGAAACACACTTGCCTTGATAGTAACACCACTACATAATGCAGGTGGCACATGTGGTTTCCTTTTCATTCTTGTCTAATGCTTTGGTGTCATGTGGTCCACTGTTGTGATATAAATGCAATATCTACGTATGTGTGTATATGTATATATGTGTGTGTGTGTGTGTGTGTGTGTGTGTGTGTGTGTATATATATATATATATATATATATATATATATATATATATATATATATATATATATATATATATATATATATATATATATATATATATATATATGTATGTATGTGGACATTAGCACTATGGAATGTTTGTGCTGGATGATCTGTACGTGATCACCTCGGATGTATGTATATCTGCCATGGCTTAGTGGTAAAGCACATCGTCTGTGGTGTGCAGGGTCCCGGGTTCTAGTCGTGTAGAGACCGGTTATTTTGTTGCTGGGAGGAACAAGAGACATCGAATACAGTGATAGTAAGGCACCTTTAACCAGTTATGTACAGATCTGAGCGACAGTAAGCAGTGGTTATTAATTTGGAGGATCAGTAGGGGTCATATAACTATGCATTAGAAGACAATGCTATGCAAATGAGGTTGACAATAGTGAATCCCGTTTATCCCCAGGGTGTGATGCAGATCCCAAGAGTGTATGTGTGTAGATAGCTGGGTGCAGGACTCGAATACAGGTGAAAGCATGGGAGGGGGGGTCAGGCCTACTGTACGTATATTGGAGACCTGTGCCTCGGGATTGCTCCTGCCTTAGCACGCCTAAGCTAGGGGTGTGTCTATACCTGCCTGGTGAAATTGGGAGAGACAACAGCAGTAGTTGAGTAGTCACGGTGAACAAGCTGCACAAACAGGTGATAATCAGCACAATCAGCAGATTACATGGCCGGCCCGCCCCAGAACAATACAGTAAAGTGAGCAAGCACCATACACACAGGTTTCTTCCACACTCTACACCACCGGTGTATACATGCGGGGACATTTCTCAACACAGTCCAACCAAATGAGAAGGGCTGCAGCAGGCAACATAGACCAACATGTGCAGGAGGCTGAGGGTGGTGAGGATGTGAATGCTGCTGAACAACCCTTAGTGAGGTGACATAAGACTTTACAGACCCAGGGTAACCTACCAGGGGCTACATGAGCTGGAGATAGTGGAGCGCTATGGGGTGGACAGAGACCTCCTACAGCAGCTTGTTGAGCTGAGCTGGCCACACCTGACACATCAAACAGGCCGAGGGAAACCCATCGCAGTGGATACCAAGGTATGTATTGGCCTAGGTGTACTAGCCACAGGTACCTCCCAAAGCACAACTGGGGATATCATGGGAATCTCACAGGCATCTACATCCAGAGTATTGCACCAGTTCACAGACGCCATGTCACCACATGCCAGTGAGCACGTACATGTCCTCAACACACGTGATTTGTTGACCAGCAATATGTGTCTCTTCCACCAAATGGCAGACTACCCTGGGGTACTGGGTGCTATAGCCTGCACGCACGTATGCATCAAAGTACTACCCGGTGAGAGAGGTAGGGCCTACATTAACTGCAGGGGCATACCCTCCAACAGCTAGGCCATATGCGTTGGCCAGGGCATTAAACTGAATGTGTGTGCTGTCTGCCCTGGAAGCTATGACGATTCCAATATATGGCATCTGACGCAGCTATACCACACCTTTGCCAATATGGACATCCCCTACAGTCTCCTAGTGGGGGATGCTGGGTAACCACTGGAGTCGTGGCTGATAACACCCATCAGCAATGCACACATACCTGAACAACTACACCATAATGAGGCACACGCACAGGCAAGACATATAATTGAGCATGTGTTTGGGATGCTCAGGTCACGGTTCTGGTGTCTGGACACATCCAGTGGAGCCTTGCAGTATTCACCAGCTACATGCACCCAAATTGTTATGGTATGTGCTATGCTACACAATCTGATCCTGTGGTATCAGTTGCAGCAGGAACAGCATGAGGCAGGGCCACACAGCCCCCCACCAATGCCAAGGTCTGTACAGGCACAGAGTGACTTGGAGGAGGAACTACTTGAGCTGGACCCAGTAGGCGAAAGGAGGCGTGCACAGTATGACTTGCCCTTGGCAAAGAGGCAACACATGGCATATGCACTGACACAGTAGGTACCCAGGGAATTTCACCCTCTCTGACTCGCACAGACAGTACAATGGATGCCAAACATGACACTACCTGTGCTCAGCCATGTATAGGAAGTGCACTGTGTGCATCTGACATAGGCAGCCCTCCAGCACCATCCTCAGGTCTGGAACACCCCCAAGGTAAGTCAATCGACCTACCAATTGGCAGTTGTATTAGAATGTGTATTTACCTGTAGCTATGGTATGGATGTGAGCATACAAGGGAATTTG